>NW_028239351.1:0-53053 GCF_047967505.1 Dipteris shenzhenensis | reverse complement strand
CCAAACCGACCTACGGGTAGCCCCGGGGGGCTGTCAAGGTAACCCGCCCGAAGGGAAGGGCAACAAGTAACCCAAGGGGAGTGTGGGGGTAGCCCCGCCTCGCAGGCGGGGTGGTAAGGTAGCCCGGTGGCCCCGGGATGAAGCGCTATCCCGGGCCGGCTCCCAGGACCCCCGCTCGCCCCTATGCTATGGGGGGCCTCTCTGTGCCGGGGAGTCCCCTTGTGGTTGGCTTTGCAGGTCGGCCTGCCGGCTCCCCTCTCGGGGTATTGAAAATTACTCGACCGAAGGGAAGAGGCCCGGAGTAGGCGGGTCCAGCTGGTTTTGGAAGCCGGTTGGCTAGAAGCATATTCCTGGGCTTCGACTCGATTTCTATCGATTCCCTTCGATTTCCGTCTTGGTGATGTTCCCCATAGAAGCATGTTTGATAAGCGCTTGTTTCGATTCCCGTGATTCGGGGCGATCAGCAGAGGCCGGGTCTTTCTCTTGTTATGGAGTCGGAGCATTGTGGGATAGAATTTCTATATGGAAGGCCTTCAGTGATCAGTTTAGTTCGACCTCGCGTTGGCATCGACCACTGCTCATCAATTGCATCGACACTACGAACCACGAATTGCATCATCAAGTAATAGTTGTGGTAGTTAGCCTAAACTTCTCAAACTCACTCCTTGGCCTAATAGGCTGAATTGATGGGAAGGCCTAACTGTTCAAATTATTGGTGATTCAGGAAGTCCTTGTTTGTGCTGTTTGTGGATGAGGTCCATATTGATCGTTTAAGTGCAGGTTTTCCGTTTTAGTCGGATACCTCCATGTTAGTGAGCCATGGTTTTGCTAGAGCGAATAGGCGTCTACGGCTATAACCGTCATCCAGCCTTTCCTAACGTCATCTGAGCAAGGGAAATCTTGATTTCCCAATTTACCGGGGGGTGGTTTAGAGATTAAGATCCTAGCCATGAGGATAGAATAGCTGAGGGCTACGAGGTGGATCGTTAGATGAACCGATAGGGAACATCTAGGAGGGTGTGGATCTGACGATCGAGAGAGTGGGACAGAAGCCGGGTAGGATATAAGCTATCTTTTTCACCCTGTTAGCCAGGGGTTAGCAGTATTTAATGGAAAATTGGGTAAAAAGAAAGAAAGTTCCTAGCTGTTCGACCCCATAGGTTGGAAGCTGTATGCTTCCGGCTCGAAGCTAGAAAAGGAGGATCATGGAAAAGCTGTATGTCGGAAGTTGGATCCTGGCTGAGCTGTTCAGAAAGACCGATTCGTAGGGAATGTGCTGATCGAAGGCTTTATCCAGAGATCGAATGGTAGGCATAGAGCATTTCGTCGCCCGAGAGGCAACTACGTGGTCGAGATATACATTGCTGCTGGGATTGAATTCCAGAAGGTTCCTTGGAGAAGCCGAAGCCTTGCTCTCGGGGGTATCCTTTCTGGCCGGTGCACATCGCTCGCTCGCAGCGCAGGCCAAGGATCTTTGCTTCTAGCCAACCTTGGGCCAAGGATCGGATCTTCCCGTTGCGTGGCTGCCCCGATCGCATAGCTTGCTTTCGACAACAAATAGGAATTCCCGTCGTAATGAGTAGGCTGGTTTATGAAATCCGAGATCCGAGGCACACTCCGCCCTAGAGCTATACACGCGCACAGGCCAACACTTTTTTCTATTCTATTCTATTCTATTCTATTCTATTCTATTCTATTCTATTCTATTCTAAAGGTCATTCAAACCAGAACAGAAACCAAATGCGGGCAATTTACAACGCAAGAAAGACAACTCGACTTTGGGGCACTCCGACAACCACCGGCACCATCGGGGAATCGAACGAAGAGAGTTCGTCCGCTAGGTGTGGTCGAACTGAGGCATGAGGGATATCAAGTAGTTACAACATTAGAGACCAGACATTCGCGTTCGCGGGATGACAGCGATCAAACTTCCTCGCTTCACTCAGTAATAGGAATCATAGGATCCTCCTCCGCAATTTCTTTCACTTGGTCAATCAAATAAGGGCTGGCCGGGGCTGGCTGGTTAGATATTGGATGTTCGAGCTTCCCTCCCCGCTCCCCTCTCATTCTTCGGTTGCTTCGCTTCTCTTTCCTAATTTGCTTCGGCATTGGGAGAGGCAGGATTCGAACCTACGTAGAAAACCTTCAACAGATTTGCAGTCTGTCGCTTTTAACCACTCGGCCACTCTCCCAGTAAGCTTCGACCTTCTGAGCCGAGATCGCGAGACATTGATAAATCGGTCAATCCACACGTCCTAACCCGTTCCAATGGACTAATCAAACAAGTAGAAGTTCGAGGAATCAAACAAGTAGAGGCATTCCCCAACGGTATATGATCCAATGTGCACTTTCTGCATCCTACAGGACTCGAACCTGTGACCTTCAACTTAGAAGGTTGTTGCTCTATCCAACTGAGCTGAGAATGCTGTACATTACTAACCACTTCGCGAAGAAAGAATGGGAAAGATGGGTACCTTTTAATTAATTAACTTTTTAGTCTCCATTCCTTATATACTACAACCGGACCGCCGCGAACACTGATAAACGCGCGTTCTGAACAAGCAGCCACTGGGGGTGACATAGACATATGTATACTTCCATATCTGTATGTCAGTTATTTCGGCCGTCGGCTGGGCGGCATTGAAGAGATCGGGAGTCAAGTCTGAATAGCGGTAACGAATTTTCGTTACCAATCTCGCAGTAAAAAAGCAAACGAAGATTATCGTATAATAATCCATGAATATTCGAAAAAGCGTAGCCATTCATATTACACCTTTTACTTAATAACCACCTGCGAATTGATGACCTCCTTGTGGGGTTGGTAGCGATCGAACAATCAAAGGCTAAGTACCAGCTGTATTTGCACTTTCTCTGTTCGGTGCTTTTGTCGTTAGCACTCTTTTGTTCATTAATCAAGCGTGTTCGTTCCGTCCGGGCATCCTAGTAAGACGCGGAACACCCGATCCCATTCCGACCCCGATATGTGAAAGGCGTTTTCTGCCATATGTACTGAGAATTATCGGGAGACGTGGTTGACAGCCCGGACCCTCATGCACACTCGTGCTGTTTGTCACTAAACATTCGAAAAAACGAATCACAAACACCCTTTAATTTAATTCCCGAGAGGGGAATGAATTTATGCCGACAATGATGAGGGAGGGTTTTGATGGGGCCCGACCCTTTTTCCCATGAAAAAAAGCGAGATAGATTAAAATTGGTAAATCGATCGGCTGAAAGCCGAACGTTTGCGGTTCGAACCCGTCTTGCCTGCCTCGGTTTTGCACCTTCCGTACAATTGAATGGTCATTTGGTGGCGCTAGCCATTCTCCAATTTTGGGCTTAATGCTGGTATGTGGCATTTATTGACCGATTATTCGTTAGAGATGGGCCTTTTTGAAACTTTTTTTAAGCACCAGAAGCCTGCTGCGAGCACAACCAAGATTCGCAGCGGAATTTTTATGTGTGTTCCTGCTAGTGAGAGAATTTTCAGCTGCGGCGAAGTGTCCGCTAGCAGCATGGTGGGCGGACCGGGGCCGTTTGGCTTTTGCCAGCAGTGAAAGCATGAATCGCCTACATTAGTAGCGGGGTCGTCGGGGTAGCGTATGATCTACGCTATCCCCTTCGGCCCCCCCGGGGCTCGTCGTAAGTTATTGCTTAGATGGCAAAATCCCCCAAAACCCTTGATCCTGGCTCAGAATGAACGCTAGCGATATGCTTAACACATGCAAGTCGAACGTTGTTTTCGTCCTTACGGGGCCACCAACCGCAAAGCCGGTTCCCCCCCTTGGTGGTTGGCTTTGCCTTCTTCTTAGGCAAAAAAAAGTGGTTTGGATTCGGTGAAGCGAAGCGTTTTCTGCTTGGTGGGGCCCCCCCCACCCCCCAAACAGAAGTGTACCACCGGCAGGATCCGCCCCGCCTTTGCTTGTCTTGTCAAATGCCCCACGTGAGAACAGTTGGAAACAAAGTGGCGAACGGGTGCGTAACGCGTGGGAATCTGCCAAACAGTTTGGGCTTTTTTCTCTGACCGGGGAAACGCGAAGCGCAGAAGGTCTTCCGACCGTCTTAGCCTTTGTTCGTTTCGCTAACCAAAGTGCTTGTAGCTCAATTGGATAGAGCACCAAACTACGGATTTGGGGGTTGAGAGTTCGAATCTTTCCAAGCATGGGTCGAAAACAACGCGTAGCGTTTTCACAGGGAAGCGCGCAGCGCCCCGCCTATCGATCAACAAAGGAACGTCGATAAGTCATCAAAGTTTCAAGTCAGTGGTTCCAATCCACAACGAAGCCGCGGAGAAAGCTATAGCGCTTTCTCCGCTCCGCACCCGGCTCTGGTTCCGCTGGCGGAAATAGCTTAATGGTAGAGTATAGCCTTGCCAAGGCTGAAGTTGAGGGTTCGAGTCCCTTTTTCCGCTTGCAGAATTACGTCCTACGGCCACTCGGGTTTTGTTCCTGACGTTTATCAGTTTCTCGGGTTGTGGCCGGAGGGTTCCGGTTGGGCCGAGGTTTCCGAATTTCATAAGAATTCCGCCATCAAAAAGATCATGCAAGAAGGCAGTATCTTCCAAACAAATTCCATAATCTGCGAATCCAGCTTTGCCCCGCCACATCCTTCCTGCTTCGTATAATCCAACCAACCAACGGCAGGGACTTCATCAACCTGGCAGGAATTCATCGATCATCAAAGAAAGCCGGCGAAGCGCAGCGACCGAAGCAAGCGATCCTTGCCCAAGGCCTTGGTTGAAACAAGTCCTCAACCCTTAGCGAAGTGTTAACCGGATCAACACCTCAAACCATCTTAACGGTGAGGTAGTCATTCCAGCCTTTACTTCGCCGAATGGGATGGTTAAATAATACGGCGAAGCCTAGAAAGTGGAAGGCTCAAAGTAAGCCTTCCACTTCGTTCGCTTTGCGAACTACTTGCTAGCCTGCAAGCCAAGAAGATCCCACATCGAAGCTACGGAGACCGGTCGGTTGATGATCGAATTGTCTCCAGTGTTTGGATGCAGGACGAAGAGACCTGTGCGCCCTTCAGCCTCGGGATCTGGAATTTGATGGTGAGCGTATTGGCCTAGCCTTGTGAGACTCGTCCAATGGCAAAGGCTAAAGGCGCGCCCGCCCCTTTCTTTGTTTTTGTCGGGTAAGCGCTACGCGCAGGCAAAAAGGCATAAGGTATATTGAGTATTTTCTAACTGTTATATACCTCATCAGGAGGTAGGATGGTACCTATAGCTGAGCTTAAGCTCGCCTGCCTAGCAGCCTTATTCCCGGAGAAAAAAGCGCAAGGCGTTTGCCTCGCCGGCGGCGTTTGAGGCGAATAGCCGCCTTGCCAGCGATTAAGGCAAATAATATATTACGTATGAGTTGAGATATGTATTACATACGTGATACTGATCATATACATATCAAAAGAGAACAGTAGGAGTTAGCTATTCGATTGCTCCGCCAATGATTTACGATATTGAATAGCCATTTCTTCCTTCTGTTCTGGGGAAGGCAGTGTCTCTCTATTTCATTTCTATGGGGAGATTTTATAGAATTATAGTGAGGTTCAGGGAATACCACAGCATTGGGTTTTTCATACTCGACCTCCGAATAGTGTGGATAATAATAGTCCAGATAATGAAAATAAAAAGGAGAAGTTTTTTTCCTCTCATAATGGAAGAGGGGATACTTTTCAGGTATCCAATAACCTTTATGACTGAAAGGATAATGGGAAGAATCTTTATAAATAGAGAGATAGGAGGGAAGTCTCGAAGGAGATCATTTTCTTTATTTCAGTTATTCTGTCGATTTTCTAATTCGTTCCCTCTTTTCTTTATACCATGCTATGTCTGGTTTGATAGGATCTCAAGAAGCTTCTTTAATAGGTGTGGGATCACCGCAGGGTACTGTAGAACCAGGAATATTGACTATTTTGGGATTGGCATAAATATGTTTATGACTTGTTGGCTACCTGGCTTATAAAATATGTTCACGAGAGGGAATACGAACCGGAATAACGTCCGATCTTTTTTCTAGAAAGGGTAGAAGATTGATGTGTTTCCCTTTAATAGTTTTTAGTAACGGTTTGAGCTTTTACATCTTTCCCTTCATGAGTAATCCGTAAGAGGGGGACGACTTTCACGAAGTATGTGATTTTTCGGAGAAATCTTCAGATTTTCGTCTTTTGGATGGTTTTTTCCGGAGCTCCTTTCGAAAGGAGGGAAACCCCAAAATTAGGTCGGCCAAATTCCCAGATTTCCCTCTTTTCCATGATTTTTTCAGAAGCCTCTCCCTCCGAATAAGGGGAAATCCCCACTCCCGAATAAGGGCTCTCTTTCTCGGATTGAGTCTTTTATGCCGAACATTTTCTCCTATTTGACGACGAATTTTAGATCCTGATGCCGACGTATTTGTTTCTGTCCATTATCTTTCCGTCTTTGATATTCATGACAGTTTGTGGTGTTTGGGCAGAGAACGCTTGGCGTTTTCCGCGTTGCCACCTTTTCCGCGCTTGCTTGGAAGTTTCGAATGCATGAGCATAGCCCGTATGCACGGGAGCTTCGAATGCATGAGCATAGCCCGTATGCACGGGAGCCCCTTTCCTTCCTGCGCTACAGCCGCTTCCCGAGCTTCTTGCCCGCGTTGCGGCACCCGCTTTTCCCTTGCTTGGAAGGGGTTCTCTTCGTTTTTCAACCCAATCACTTTCAGAATGCTATGGATTTTCGGAAGACTATCAAAAGGATACGCGAGAATAGGCAAATACAAAATCTTGCTGCCAAAGGCTGCTGCCAGAGCCTCATTTTTCCCATCTCTAATTCCATGGGGTTCTTCCGGGGAACCGATGGCGCTTAGCCCGGACCAACCCGAACCGAGGGTCCCTCCCCCAACCCCGAAAAGGTAGGAATCTGTTCAAATCTGGTATCGGCGGACGGTCGGGGATCTCTATGTCGGGTGTTTGGTCTAACCCCTCACCTGGCCGAAGGGAACCTCTCAGCAGCAACAGATAGATTTCCGTTTCGCCTGCAAAGCGCGAGGCTGGAATCGTTCTTTGGAGAACACTTAGCCCAAGGTTGGGAAGCTTGGATCCGGGGTACCTCGTTTGAGGTCCCGTTCGCGACTTCTGCCCACCGGGGGATAGACGCTCGCGGTTCTGGCGGCGAAGTGGTAACCAAAACCTATCCGAAAGGATGGAGTTTCGAGATTGGTCAGCCTCTTGGGGCTTACTCGTCTTGGCCTTGCTTTTCTTTGTGCCACCATATGGTGGTCCGAATCGCAGCCAGGAGATCCGGTTATAATAGGATCTTCAGAAATTCTGGTGTACTGGGAGACGACCCAGTAATAGGTGGCCGCCGGGTGGCGAATATATATCGTTGATTATGCCCCGTATAGATGTCACTATCAATTCGAGTAGGAGCCAAATATCTAATAATGGTTCTTACGAATCTGCCAAACGATTTATTTGGCGGAACATTGATGTGTCGCCTATCTCTCCTAAGTGGATAACCGCCGTCCGTAGATCATCGGCGATAACTTTATCCCCACTGGTGGAGAGGCTCCGGGAGTACCGTGAGGTACGGATAGCCGAAACTTATCGACTATTCGGAGCCGGGTATAAGGTGCTTGTTAAGCCCCCCAGACACGGGCGTTGGCTTCGGCACAAAATAATGATGCATTCACCGTCGGGACCTTTTCCGATCCCGTTGCAGTGGTGGCTGTCTATTGGTCAGACAAGACCACGTGACGCATCACATCAAGCGCTTCTTGGCGGCCATTAGGCGTTGGGAAGAGTGGAAGGTTGACTTCCGGAACATACCGATACTCATCTCAACGAATGGGTCCGGGACGGGAGAAGTACGTCCTTTCGTCCTGGGTAAGACAATGGACTGACTATCTCTCACCGAGACTGGTAGAGATAATGGAAAGGGGACACTACGACGTGTCGGTGTGGTGGAAAGCGATTAATGTCGTTCCCACATCACCGGATTATCCGAGGGCTGTGAAAAACAGTCAGTCAAAGGTATGGAACTATGTTCCGCATCTGGGATGAGGTTTCCGCACCGATACGGGGTCCACGGGTGCTAGATGAGGCATCATCTGGCATCAAGCCTTGGGTCACCCAGAAAGAGCAGGAAAGGCTCGGATGGGGGTAGGGGGGGAGGATGAGAATCGGCGGTTGGCATCCGGTTCAGTTCGGAGAAGAAGGGTTGGCATGTTTATGTGTTCCGCACGTCAATATCGAAATCCACGTGTCCCTTGAGATGGGCAAGAAAATAAGGCTGCAGGGAGTGCAGTTCAGAATTGACGAACCGAAGGCAGGGATAATCCCTGAAGAGAATACACGAGAAGCGTCTGGGAATTGTGTATTCTAGAAGGGTAGTGGTCTAATCCACGGCAACCACTAACTCCTCCTGAAGGCTAGAGAGGGGTAGGGAACGAAAAACTACTGACAAGGTTATTCAGATTTCCACCCTCTTGATCAACTACGAAGAAGAAAACATGACAAATAAACGGAGTCTTGCTATCATGCTCACGGTGATAGGTTCCTAGAGTCAACCGGTCTCCGGGGGCTACGGCCAGAGGTAGAGCAACGATCGTTGGGCAGGCTCTATGGCTGGTGTGGATGGCGAAGGGAAAGGGTCCGAACGCCCGTAAGGGTGGTTCGCCTGGCTGCGTCGATCAGAGGTAGTTCCGAATGGGACCATCCAATTCGGCTGGTAAACGCCTAAAAAGACGGGACAGTTGTCGGGAGAGACCTTGCGGGCTTTTTTAACTTGTCAAATCTCTTTCGAGAAACGGCTAGTTCTAACTCCGGACCAGCGGCAGTTGAAGCTTACTCGGGAGCATCATAATATTAATGATCAACTCCCACTTCGCATCGAGCGGATTAGATTCTTGATTTGCTAGATTGGCTAGAAGGTGCTTCTAAGGCCGAAGAGAATAGGGAATAGTTGGGTTTTCGGGTTCTCTATCTGTTTCATAAACAATGGCTAATGAGCCGAGCACCTCGAACCCGCTTGACGAGAGAGATCCTGGAAGATCGAAGATCGACCGACCCCTGATAGATTACGCGCGACATCGAAGGCACTTGGCACGATAGCTTCTTTCTTTGATGAGCTGGCCGAAGGGCAGCAAGGGAGTTAGAAGCTGGTCTGAGGTCGAAGACCGAAGGTCCAATACGAGATGGAGCTGAAAGCAACATCGAATGAAGGCATTGAGATTGGATGCTGCTGGGAGATCTTTGCTCGACCTACCCCCCGCCTAATGATCGAGGGAGCTGAAAGCGACTGAGATCGTAGGGTTTGTTTGCCAAAATAATGGGAATGGTCGATCACTTCGAGGCGAAATAAGAAAAATTGTTTGTTGGCTCTCCGAATAAAACATGATAAGAAAGAATGCCTTTTTGAATGAAATGGGTTGTTTGGCTTTGTCGAATCCAAATGGGGGGACACGAAGCAGAGGCAATCGACGCTGAGCGAATGAATTCAAACCATTTGTTTGCCAATAAAATTCTAATTTCATGAAGAAATTGCTTATTTATTGACCCGAATGGCTGAAAGAAATGACCAAATTGGATGAATAATTCGCCCCAGCAGAAGCTAAAGGGCTATCCGACTTGGCTGGGTCGATCTCTGATACTCCAGCATCTCTGCTCCCTACCGGCACAAGATGAAATATCTCGGGATTAAAGCCGAGAGAGCCAGAGAAAAACGTATAGAATGTGCTCTTCCCCCTGTTGGACTAGGATTATTGCGAAATCGGATTATTGTTATCTGTGCTAGTCAATCATGAAAACAGAGCGATCTGTATTGATCTATAAATTTGCGTATTATAATGGAGCCACGACTGATTTGACCTTTTTCTTCCGCTTCAGGAGAATAGTTCCAATGGTAGAACAATGGTCTCCAAAACCAAAGGTTAAGGGTTCGAATCCCTTTTCTCCTGATTACCTAGCTCGGTACGAAGAGGTTGCGTTTCTTTACCACAGACAAGTATCATACTGGATATGGGGCACATAGCGCTGGGAAGGTCCAGAAAGATATACAAGGACCAGCTATTGCCCGGTTCGACAGGGCCCTAGTAGAGGTAACCAAGGACAAATGGGCCTCAGCCGCCTATTCTTATTTCCCCCAGTCGTACAAGTTCGAGATACTGGCGTAGCAAAAGTGCGTATCATTTGGGTGGCTAAGGGCACCTCTCTAGGCTACCTCCGGCCGGCCATCCGGGCCATAACAACAAATCGGAGGCGGTTCGCCCTTGGGATATCTTTTCCGCTTTTAGCTCCTCCATCTCTTGTGCCGGACGGGAGGGAAGGACGGTCAATTCCGAAAGATTTTCCTTCCTTTGCCTAAGATTTGGCCGTTTCTCCATTTCCGCCATTTCTTGTTTTGGAAATGGGGGTACTTGTTGGTTCCCTAACGGGAACCCCAGCAACTCAGCGCTTTATCTCCGGAGAAGCGCTTTTGCGCGCTTCGCTTCGAGGGTTATCTCTTTCCGGAGCGCGTTTCGCGCCCCGCACGCCATTTCTCTCGGGAATCGGGGAAGGGAATCTCGCGGCCCTCTTCTTCAACCGGAAGCCAGGCCACTTATCCACCACTTCGCTCTAACTAAAAGGCCGAGGGATGGATGCACTTCAATGGCGCAGCGACTCAGGGCACAAAGCGATGAATTACCGGTAGGGATATGTAGTAAGATAAAGCGTCGAGCGATCAATGGAAGAACACCATCGAGAAACGCACCACTCATGGTGTGCTCTTTGATAGTTGATGATCTGGCAATTCCAAGCAAGAGGGCCGGGGGGACGAGAGGACCTTGCCCGAGGGGGGACTCGATACGGGCCGGTAGGCACCGTAGAAGGAAAGGGAGGGCTGTGAGCCCCCTGCAGAGGGTAATTAGCTCAGTTGGTAGAGTGCCTCGTTTACACCGAGAGAGTCAGCGGTTCGAGTCCGTTATTACCCAAGGTTGGTTTTCCAAACCAAACACTGTAATTATGAATTGAATCCGGCGTATGGTTTTCAAATCCACTAATTTGATTGATGGTGGTACAACCACGGGAATCCCGGAAGGGGCAGAAGGAGCGAGCCCGCTTTATCCGCATGACGAAGAAGAAAAAGCTGAATAATACTTGCAAAAAACGTTATCACAGTTGAATGAGACGGAGGAAAGTGGCAGGCAGCCATCCACTTCGTGTCGTGGATGGCTGCCCGCCACTTTCTTCTCACAAAGCTTCACTGCAGCTCCATTGGCTACACGAGCGCAGCAGACGCTTTGTGTAATTCATCCACACCTGCGATTTCTCCTTCGGACTGCATCGCAGGTGTGGAACCACTAAAAGCTTGACAGATGGAGGCAAGGTTCGCAGAGAACGTGAAAAACGAGCAATTCTTTCTTTCTTGGAAACCGAAGAAAAAGAAGGTGCGCTGTCGCATGGCGTTTTCTTGGTTTATGGTACAATTCAAACTACTAGATGGTCATGAAATCTGTGGACCTTTCAATTCAATTGAAAAGCGTTGGGCGAGCGGCAGGGCGTGGCTCCGCTTGCTGCATAGCGAGTAAAGGCCGGGGGGCGGCTGGCTTCGCCTAAAAACCGATCCGAACTTGCAGATTGTGCCATTACTACTACGAGGCCCTCGAAATGCGACAAGACCACGGGTTGACCAACCTTCCTACTGCCACCGCCTTCAGGTGCGAAGCAGGGAGCCCTAGCCCCCGCCCGGCGCTGCGCGGGCCCGCCACGGCGGCCACTCACTTCATTTTCCTCGAAAGCCTCGTTCAGGCGGAAGATATAGTTTCAACCTTCGGATCTCTACTGGCATAGCCGTGCCGAGTGGAAAGATCCCGATGAAGAATCTACGATGATTCATGACGTTTGGGAAAATAGCTTAGTTGGTTAGAGTGCTGGTCTGTCACGCCAGAAGTCGCGGGTTCAAATCCCGTTTTTCCCGGTGAAACTTGAATCAGATTTCCTACAAGCAACGTCTCTGGGAAAAACCCAGTCTTGACTGCTTCTCGAATTTTCTAAAATTTAGTAATGACACGAGTTATTCTCCCTCCGATGGTCCACCCCGCCAAATTCCGTCCGGGAGGGATGGAAGGAGAATGGGAATCGGGATGATGCTCCGGAAGATGGGAATTATCCGTGCAACGATGCT
The DNA here is from genome assembly GCF_047967505.1 of Dipteris shenzhenensis. Lineage (NCBI taxonomy): Eukaryota > Viridiplantae > Streptophyta > Polypodiopsida > Gleicheniales > Dipteridaceae > Dipteris > Dipteris shenzhenensis. The sequence goes on along the minus strand of NW_028239351.1, from coordinate 40,923 downwards.
CCGAAGCGTGGTTATTATCCGAAAGAAGGGAGGGAACCTTCGAAATTTACTAATTAGGGAGGAATGACAGGGAAAAGGGCGACTCCGTGGGATGTCTCGATAACAGAACTGACGGGATTGTACGTGGGTATAGTATCGATGAACATATTAAGAATTTCGCTACGACGCAGGGACTTTCCGAACAACTTTGGGATTTGAATGCGAATGATTGGGAGAGTTGGTTAGGCTGTTTCGACAAGTACAACCTGTCATTGGAGGTGTGGCAAAAAATTGCACCGCAAAAAAAAAGGGAGATTCGATATCGAAAATTTGAATGGATTCAGAGGGATCGGGGGAAGCTTTCTCGCTGAGCACGAATATGTCCTTCGTGAGAAACGAAACGATTATTCCATCTATACCGAAACCCCGTTCCTCAACCTAAAGTTGTGTTTTTTTGCGGTTTGGTGATTTTCTCACCAAACCTGAAATGGGAGTTTATAGATCATTTGAGTTTTTACAAATCGGAAGATTAAGAACATGAACTTCTCAAATAGCTACACCTGGTTCTGGGCCGGTTGATGCGAATACTATCGGAGGAGGAGCGGGATGTGCTAGTAACGGAATACCCATCATGGGTAACATAGTCCGAGCAACACTGGAAAATGTGACTAAAGTATAACCAGCCACTTTATTGGCAAATAGACATATTCCTAAGCCCGATGCACGAAAACCGAGAAGAATCGACTCGACTTTTATTCGATAATTCAGACAGGGATTTCACCACCGAAAGTCCTACCACAAGTAGAATGGCTAAGTCCTTAAAAACACCCAGCGGCGAGGTAACCGTGAAAGGAAAAACAGGGCCGAAGGATTATCATCCATCTCAGCAGCCGCGGAGAGCTCCTCCTGATCCGCGGGCAGATTCTGCTACTTCAGTTTCATGGGCAGCGTCATCGTATGCATCCGCATAGGTTTCGTGGACCTGAGCTCCTTTCGCCGCAATTTCCCCCATGGCTTTCTTTTGTTAACCCCCCCTTCCCTTCTGAAGTGTCAGCCAACTCCTATAATCCTCTTTCCTCCCCTTCCAAGAAAACCATGCTTGGTTGGATCAGTGTGGGCTGATGTTTTGTCCCACTGGAAAAGCCGCCGAATTCGTCACCAACTGGAAAGCGGAAGCGACTCACTGTCTCGTCTCATTCTCGGAGGCGGGGATGCTCTCAAATAGCTAACAGTGCTTTCGACTAAAGTTCCATTTCCTGGCACGACGGAGCTTATACTGTTTATTCGTGCAACGGTGCACGACGCTCTACCATCCCATTTAGAAATGATTCCGCAACCATTTGCGTACTTGAACGCAAACTGAATAGTAGTAATTCATGCTATTCCTCGAACTCAGACCACAGAGCTTCCTAAGAACTGGGAAAATGCTATGAATCTGTTTAAATAGCTTCGCCTCTTGCCCTAAAAGTCGCTCCGAAAATGTCACTTAAAGTCTTTTAACTGGGGGAAACAAAACCCACTAGACGAACAGCTACTAATACCTCCTCGTTATATACTGATATTCATTCCGAACTCGAAACACTAGAGATTGAAATAGCAAATAAAATCAATTCGCGCGTAAATCGTACTTATATTCCGTTGCTCTTCCCCGTCCGTTCTTGATATTTATGGCAGTTTAAAGGCTGGCAAAAGAAAAGGGCTAACCGCATTTCTGGACTTGTGCCGAGGGAGAAGGTTCCTGCTGGCCGGTTTCTTTCCTCATCAGGAGATAGGTTACACCTATATGCTTTGCTTCAGTTTCCTGTTCGGTAGAAGTTTCCTGCTTTAGGTGAGTGCAGGGGAGAAGCAAGGGAAAAGCAGAGCGCTTCCATGAAGGGAAAAGCAGATGGAAAAGCTTTAGGTTCCGGGAAAAGCTTTAGGTTCCGGGAAAAGCTTTAGGTTCCGGGAGAAGCTTTAGGTTCCGCTTCTGGCAAAGGTTTAGAAAAATGGGTTCAAGAAGGTTAGGTTCTTCAACGGCGCCACTCGAGATGGAGGCTTAATTACTCCTCCATCGGGAACCCAGGGGAACCGCTTTGCCTAGCTGATCCTTCTAATACTCAATTCCGGCAACATGAATCCTCCATCGGCAGGGGAACCGCTTCCTGTTTCTTCCTGCCTGCAAAGCCTAGCTTCATCATCTTATTCGTGATCGCTTCCCCGGAATGCTGCCAGCAATAATCGAAAGAGGATTGGGATCGAGGGGAAGAAAAAGAAGCGGAAAGCTGTTGTTCATTCCCATGGAACAGATTCGAAGTCTGTCGGGGAAGAGCCACTTTCCCAACCCAAAAAAAAGTGTTGTTGCCCTCAAGTTTTCCTGCTAGCCCTTGCCGTTGCTAAAAGTGCCATAACATTTTTATTGACCCAATTTCCCCTCTCTCCTCTCATGAAGGCTAGCGTTTTCGCGCGCGGGAACCCGACAACAAGAACGCGGGGTCTACAGGTCAAACGCCTCCAACGAGTGCTACTTTCCCTGCTCGTACGCTGGCCTTCTTGCCTTCAAATGATTGGGTTCCCCGATTGGTTATGACGCGAACCCGCTAGATCAGCCAAAACCATCTGCTCATCCCACTGAAAGCCACTCCACAAGAACGAGAGTGCTCAACGATGGGCAAGCTCCTTCCACTGAATCCGCTGATGCGTGGCTAATCGAGGCTACGAGGCACAGAGCCAAAATCCGGGGTCCCTTCTGGGCTGGGAAACCTGGATAAGTTCATAAGTTCTAGGCCCCTAGAAAAAAACTCTGTTCTGCCCGCCCATCGTCCGAATCATTCGTCCGGAACCGAGCTGCCAAGGCTGGAAGCGAGCATTTGATCCGGTTCACGCGTGAAGGAGAGGTGTAACCACACAGACATTCCGTGGGATGGTAAGGTGGAACCCCCCCATTCCCCTAATAAAATGAATGAATTCTGCAATACGGGGAAGAACGGTACGAAACGATTCCAATGGTTCCCCGGGGTAGGTAGGGATTCAGGTAGGTATGACATAATTTTTTGGAACGGAAATCGAATTATTGGGGGGAAAAAATAGTACTACCAGTTGGATGCAATACATGTGTATTATTTCATTCAATACTGAATCACCCACGGAAATGGCACCTGAATCAATTACCATTTTAACCAATCGAATTGATCGATACGAGTCGATCTTCTATTCCGCTGGATAACCGAAGCAATGGATAACCCAATAGCAGCTTCGGCAGCTGCGACGGCTATTACGAATATGGAAAAGATTTCTCCCTTCATTTGTTGATCGTCAAGAAAATTGGGGAATGCTACGAGATTTCTATTGACGGCATTCGGAATCAGCTCGAGACACATCAGTGCCCTAACCATGTTTCGACTCGTGATTGATCCGGAAGAGCCACCCGAAAAGCAAGCGATTTTCCCGCCATTTCCCGAGCCATTTCTTTTCCGAATTCCAAATCCTGCCATTTTCCCACCTTATAGAATGCATGCATGCCATTTTTCCACCCGAAAAGCAAGCAAGCTCCGATTCGATCCAAAATTCATCGTCGAATATTCCGTATCAGTCACCGACGTTATCGTATAATAATAAGAAATGATTGTTGCTTTCGCTTCCATTACGGGTAGAATTCTTTCATTCTCTCGAAGATCAACGTAAAGTAAGATTAATCGTCTCGCTTGGCATGAATCATTAGGGTTTTCTGGTTCTGCGTTCTCGGTTCCTCGAAGAGATTCCAGGAGATTTCGACCGGAAGGAAGATAAAGGTCTGCCGAAATCACAGCGGGAAGGCCTCAGGCTGCCCGACTCACCACCCTTTCTAGTTAGTTCGAATCCGACTTCCGTTCATTATGACTGCAAGGCTTGTTGTGACGACTTCCAATTCCAACCGTGGGTTTTCGAGCATACGCTGAAAGTGGTGGTGCCTCCCCGAAAATCCCGCTCAAATCCCCGCATCCCGCCGGCAACACAACGGCCCGTAAGTGATCGCCTAGATCTACCCTCGAGGAGGACGAGGGTTCATCAGCGGAGCGGTTCCCCGATGGACTACTGATCGCATCCTCTTCGGGAGGCCCTGCCCCGTGTCTCCTCCTCCATGAAGGGATACATCCATATTGGTTCTGGATTAGCTCAGTCGGTAGAGCAGTGGACTGTTAATCCATGGGCCGCAAGTTCGAGTCTTGCATCCGGAGTTGGGAGCCAAAGGCAAAAGAAACCGAAAAATTTCATAGAAATACTTTCTTTTGTTCACTGAATACGGTCCACCGGGATAACGTGAAGGGAAGCCTGCTAAGCGCCTGAAAGCTCACTATAAGCAATGCCTCAGGCTTATGGAATTCGAACAAGAACTTCAAAATGAAACCTTGAGACGAGTCGTCGGGCATATACAGAAGTTCATAACATGGAGTGTGGTTTGGGCGATGCAAAGCAAGTATGGCTTTGTATCATGGAGCAGTTTCTATCGAACCTCCGAACCCCAAATCACATCATCATTGAATAGGGTTCGGCTCAGAGAGAGTTGAACTGGATCAATGAAAGAATAAATACTCGAAGAAAGGTCTTCACGCCCTTCCCTTCCCTTCCCTTCCCTTCCCTTCCCTTCCCTTCCCTTCCCTTCCCTTCCCGCGTGGAGGAGGAACCGTCCAGTATCCCCTCCGTCTTCAAGTATTTCCTTGAATCTGCAAAAACTATCCGGAAACTCAGAAAATATCTCGTTTCCGCGTTTTTAACCAAAAAACCGAGTTTGATCCTGGCTCAGAATGAACGCTAGCGATATGCTTAACACATGCAAGTCGAACGTTGTTTTCGTCCCTTCATGGAACAGTTGAAAACAAAGTGGCGAACGGGTGCGTAACGCGTGGGAATCTGCCAAACAGTTTGGGCCAAATCCCGAATAAACGAAAGCGAAAAAGCTTCGATAAAGCGTTAAAGCGCTGTTTGATGAGCCTGCGTAGTATTAGGTAGTTGGTTGGGTAAAGGCTGACCAAGCCGCAGATGCTTAGCTGATCTTTTCGGACGATCAGCCACACTGGGACTGAGACACGGCCCAGACTCCGTGGGGAGGCAGCAGTGGGGAATATTGGACAATGGGCGAAAGCCTGATCCAGCAATATCGCGTGAGTGAGTGAAAAACGTCGCGTTAGCGAGGAAGGGCAATGCCGCTTGTAAAGCTCTTTCGTCGGGTGCGCGATTGTGACAAGACTCGAGGAAGAAGCCCCGGCTAACTCCGTGCCAGCAGCCGCGGTAAGACGGGGGGGGCAAGTGTTATTCGGAATGACTGGGCGTAAAGGGCACGTAGGCAGTGAATCAGGTTGAGAGTCAAAGGCGCCAGCTCAACTGGCGGAATGCTTTCAAAACCAATTCACTCGAGTGAGATAGAGGGGAGTGGAATTTCGTGTGTAGGGATAAAATCCGGAGATATACGAAGGAACGCCGAAATAGCGAAGGCAGCTTTCTGGGTCTCTACTGACGCTGGGGTGCGAAAGCTTGGGGAGCAAACAGGATTAGATACCCTGGTAGTCCATGCCGTAAACGATGAGTGTTCGTCCTTGGTCTGCGGATCGGGGGCTCAGCTAACGCGTTAAACACTCCGCCTGGGGAGTACGGTCGCAAGACTGAAACTCAAAGGAATTGACGGGGGCCTGCACAAGCGGTGGAGCATGTGGTTTAATTCGATACAACGCGCAAAACCTTACCAGCCCTTGACATATGAACACTTGACGTATGAACACTTGACATATGAACAAGTGTGCTTGTCCTTAACGGGATGAAACGAAAATTCATACAGGTGCTGCATGGCTGTCGTCAGCTCGTGTCGTGAGACGTTTTTGGTTAACTCCTATAACGAGCGAAACCCTCGTTTTGTGTTGCTAAGACATGCTGCTCTCAAAGGATCAATGTCATCATTCACCCCCTAAAGCAGGAACATAGAACATGGGCTTCCGGCGAACGGTTCCGACGAGCGAGCCACCCGGTAATGGATGGTAAGTGAGCCGGTACCTGGGCCCATGAATCTGTGTTCAGTCTTAGGCCGGGATTGATGACACTCCCTCTGTGCCGATGTTGCACTCACAAAAGACTGCCCGTAGTTCTACTATGGAGGAAGGTGGGGATGACGTCAAGTCCGCATGGCCCTTATGGGCTGGGCTACACACGTGCTACAATGGCAATTACAATAGGAAGCAAGGCCGTAAGGCGGAGCGAATCCAGAAAGATTGCCTCAGTTCGGATTGTTCTCTGCAACTCGAGAACATAAAGTTGGAATCGCTAGTAATCGCGGATCAGCATGCCGCGGTGAATATGTACCCGGGCCCCGTACACACCGCCCGTCACACCCTGGGAATTGGTTTCGCCCGAAGCATCGACCAGGGATCACCCATTACTAAAGTGTTCCACGCCTAGTTGAGTGTGGCCCACTTTGGTATTGGTGGTCTTCTTGGCGCATACCACGGTTGGGTCAGTGACTGGGGTGAAGTCGTAACATGGTAGTCGTAGGGGAACCTGTGGCTGGAGGGAATCCTAAAGGAAGGCGCCAGCGTCCCTCCATTAACTGTACTAACGTCGGTAAAGTCAATTCGTTGGGTAAATGGCCGGGCGCTATGCGCGAGGAGAAAGCGCTATGCGCGGGGAAAGTTAGGCAGATTCGGGCTAACAAGAAATGCACTTTCCCAGGACGGCAGATTACTTTGGCCGGGCAGAAGTGGGCACTTTCCTTTAGGGAGCCACGTGCAAATCCACTGAGAATGGAAATTTCGTATATAGAATCCGCAATTGGACCATGGAGTGCAAATCCACTGAGAATTGTCCAAGGAATGGAAATTCAATCTTGCTTTCTTTGGCGTACCCACCGCGGAAAGGCATCGATTCCGGGAAGGAATTTCGGAATTGCGTATTCTAGTGGATGCGGCAAAGGCTCGCCGCACCCACCAAGAAGTTGGGCTCGCACTATCGTATCTGTTGGGGGAGCGTTGGCTCGCACTCCCCGGCAAGTTGAACGGTTGAATCATGTTGGCACACCATCGACTTTCCCTCGGCACCATTCCACGGGTTCGATTCCGGGATAGCCTTAAACTGCCATGAATATCCCCAGCTTTAATAACCAACACCACAAGACATGCCTGGAAACGGAAGAATGATTACAGAGCAAATGGCGACGAGTATCAAGGGAAAATTGAGGATTCTACAGGACGACTTCGCCGAACACATGGGCACGCTAAGAAACTTCCCCGGCCGCCCGGGGCCAGGCGATCTCAGTGAGCTCTCGGAAACCCTTTTTGTTATCCGTGACGCCACCCTGCCGGATATGCAATCGGTAGCGAGGCCTTTGGTGCAATTCGGACCGCCGTTCGATGAGTTGATGGAAGCTATAGACTGGGCTCTCGCCCCCCTGTGGCAAACCCCGCTTCCAAATTCACGCCGAGGCCTTCAGCCTATCCTGCCCCTATTGACACGAGTTGGGATCAAGTGGGAACTCACCGTAACCGAGATCACCGAAAAGGTAAACCTGGGGTTGGACGTGCGAATATGGGATTATTTCGAGCCAAATGTGTTTCTTTTTTATGTATGTAATCTTTCTTATGTATGGAATCTTGGAGCTCAAATCTTGGCAATCATCGCACCACTTCTACTAGGAGTAGCCTTTCTAGTGTTAGCCGAACGTAAAGTCATGGCTTCCATGCAACGTCGGAGGGGTCCTAATGTAGTGGGATTATTTGGGTTGTTACAACCTTTAGCGGATGGTTTGAAATTAATTATAAAGGAACCCATTTCACCTTCAAGTGCTAATTTCTTTCTTTTTATAATGGTTCTGGTAATCACATCTATGTCAAGTTTGGTTGCTTGGGCTGTTACACCTTTCGATTACGGTATGGTATTGTCGGATTTCCACGTAGGTATGCTCTATCTATTTGCTATATCTTCTCCGGGGGTTTATGGCATTATTACAGCGGGTTGGTCTAGTAATTCTAAATATGCTTTTTTAGGAGCATTACGATCTGCCGCTCAAATGGTTTCGTACGAAGTGTCTATTGGTCTTATTATTATTACTGTATTAATCCGTGTAGGTTCTTGTAATTTCAGCGAGATTGTCATAGCGCAAGAGCAGATATGGTTTTGCGTTCCCTTGTTCCCCGTATTGATTATGTTTTTCATTTCTCGTTTAGCAGAAACTAATCGAGCTCCGTTTGATCTACCAGAAGCAGAAGCTGAATTAGTGGCGGGCTATAATGTGGAATATTCCTCAATGGGGTTTGCTCTTTTTTTTTTGGGGGAGTATGCTAATATGATCTTAATGAGGTGCGGAGCTTTGCATCTGACATTCGTTGGGCTTCCGCTCTCTGCAGGAGCCAGCGTCCTCTCAAGGGCCTTGTGCAGTAAACCCCTCCGGGCGACGATCCGAAGACTAGTAGGTCCCGCGAAGCTTTCGGGGAGGGGTAGCCTGGTGTGTAAGCACAGCAACGAACCGCGAACCCATCGGACGACCTATCTAGGATTGGGGGGATATCCTAAGTGGTTACCTCGTAACTCTTCCCTAGACCTATACTATCGAATGCTCATATGGGAAAGTGCGCTCCTAGGTCTGGAACCAGGGAGGGTTGCTCCGAGAAATCCTTTATCGTCCCCTCCAGAGGGTGCGGACACACCTGCACGGATTACAGGTGACGGCTACAAAGATGGCGGGGAAGGAAACAGTACTCGACATCCAGGGATGAATGTAAACCCATTGGACAGGGATAATCATTCTGGTCCTGGGAGAGAAGACTCACCGGCGGTGGTAGACACTAGTCCGAGGGGCGCGAAGCGCTATGAGTCACTGAGACGACGGCAGGGCGCGAAGCGCACCCATGTACTCAGAACTATTGCGGGCAAAAGACTGCTACTGGCGTCCCAGGAGCGAATCGAGTCTAAACCAGGCAACTTAACCCCCGGCGAAGAGGGCTCATTTCTGAAAACTTGTTCGTTGGAGGGGATCTCTTTGGAATGGTTGGAGAGAGACTCGCCGCGCCTCTTGTCAGGCGCCTTGCTCGAGCCCGCGGGGGGAGTGATGATACCGCTTATTTATGAAAAACCGTTCCCGGAAATCGCATTTGGGGCCTTTTCCATAAATTATTTTTCGGGCCGATGACTCTTTTGCAAAAAACGGGCTTTGCTCCCGAGTTTAGACCGCTCACAGTAGTAGCACCGAGGGACAAGATCATTTAGGGGGCAATAAGGACGGTACCCGAATCTATTTACGAGCCCCAGTTTCTAGACACATCGCACGGATTCCGCCCGGGTCGAGGCTGCCACTCGGCCCTGAGACAGATCGAAACAGAGTGGGCTGGAACCTCTTGGTTTTTAGAATTCGACACTAGAAAGTGTTTTGACACCATCGACCGACATTGACTCATCTCAATCTTGAGAGGGGAGATCAACGATCCTAATTCCTTTAACCTCACTCACGAACCGTTTTCCGCCGGACTTGTAGGGGGTGAGAGGGGTGGCTTTTCCTCCAGGGTCCCACAGGGCAGTGTACTATCACCCCTATTATGCAATATTTACTCGCATAAGCCCGATCGGGAGATGGAGAGGATCCGGCAAGAGCACGAAACTCCGAAGGCTCAGGGAAGAGAATCGGTTTTCTTCGGGATGACAGGTCGGGGGAACTAAAAAAACTCTGGGGAAGAAGCAAGCTTCGACTCTCCTTCAGTAGACGACAAAGCCATCGTGGGGGTGAAACGCATCCAACGTAAAGCGTCTCCTTCCCGGACCTCCGCTAGGAGGTCCAGGAAATTACCCGGGAATTTATCCCGGACCCCCGAGATCGGGGGAATTGCTTTGCACTTTCCTGGCTTCGCCCCTTCCTGCTTCCCCTTCCTTCCCGACCCGGGAGGGGAGCGGCCTCCTACCTTATTCCCTCTTCTGCTCCCCTTTCCAACGCTAAGAAGCGTTTTCTGCCCCTCGGGCCTTCGAGCCGAGGCAGAGCCGAAGCAAAGCCTTCGCGCCTTCATTCGTAGAGCCAACGGTTTCACCTCGAAATGAGCAAAGGCCGAAGGTGGAGAACTCTACGCGTTCTCCATGAGAAACCCCCGTGGCCTGATGAAGCTGGACGGGGAGGCGGGACTAGCTATCAGGTTGGGACGTAGACGCCTAGCTCGTGAGCAGGGGCTATCCCCCGTGGACTTCAATGACCCAGACTTCGTTAGGATCCGTTACGTCTGATATGCCGACGACTTCCCACCGGGAATCGTTGGTCCCGTAGAGTTGATAATGAAAATCCAAGAACGTATCACCCACTCTCCACAATCTGACCCGAACCCTGAGGTAGGCTCTGCAGGATTCGCAGAAATAGCTGCAGGGACGGTAGAATCCCCCGGTACGATCATTCGGGGAGTCCCGGCTTCGAATACTCCCCTACAATTCCCGCGAGAGCTGGAAAAGCGCCGGAGAGTCAAGCACCGTATCCATCCCACAGCTCCCTACTGACGCTCCGCCATCCATTCCAAGTCAGAGGACCCAGGGAAGAGTATCCCGGTCTGATAGCTAACGAAGAAGAGAAGAGAAACGGGGAGTTTACAGGACGCGGGGCTTTAACTAGCAGAGACTCCGAAAACAGCAGGGGTCAGCCCCCAGGGGAGCGTCTTACGGGAGACCGCCAGGGACATCCGGCAAAGATCGAGAGAGATCTCGCATAGCCCAGGTCGGAGCAACGTGCCATCAGACGTTCAATAGGCAGTCCCATGATTGGACGAATCGTTGAGCGTCTGGATGTCTTCATTGGAGACTCCCAGAGCGCTAGGAGGTCGGAAGGGCCAGAAGGGACGGGGGCACTGGGAACAAACGGGGTCTTTCAGCAAGTTACTCATACAGATCTGGGCGCCCATAAAGAAAATATTCCAAAGGCTTCGGGATCGAGATATCATTAGCCAGAGGAAGGCCCGTCCAACCCACGTGGCCCGCTTGACGAACGTCAGCGACGAAGACATCGTCAATTGGTTCGCGAGCGTCGCGAGAGGTTTTCCGTCCTACTACTACTATAGGTGTTGCGACAACCCTTATCAAGTCTGAGCGATTGTCGACTACCAGATTCGCTGGTCCGCTATATTTACCCCTGCCCACAAGTACAAATCCTCAGCGCGGAAGAGAATCCCAAAGTACCCCAAAGACTTACATATAGTCAATGGGGAAGGCGGGACCCCTGCCAAGTTTCCCAACAGCATGGAGCTTGGGAAGCTTAGACCAGAGTTCCTGACGAGGAAAAATCTGAACAAGGAGGACGCATACGAGACCTTAGATCAGGTGTACATATGATATTCCAGAAACGTGATCATCGGTCTAAACCTGCGGTAAGGGAGGTGTGAGGAGGGCCTGGTGCAGATGCGCCATGTACGCAAGTTGGCCCGGCTTGAATATTATTTCGGTAAAAGGTGATTTTGAGAGGAGGCCGAAAGTGGGTCTCGACGCATCCAACGCTTGGCGTTTTCCCGGGCGTTCTTAAAAACGGTATAAAGAGAGCCTTTGAGCCTTCGACCCCCCTTTTCTGACAGGTTGGGGAACCCCTGATTTGATGGTAGCCAACTCAGTACCTTTAATGCTATCGCATTCTCTCCGGGTTAAAACCAGGCCGGGAGGAAGTGTGCTTATCAGCACAAACCCGGCTTTCAGCTGCCCCTCCTGTAGGTTGAGCGGTTTCAATCTCTCCTTCCGGGCCCCCGTGGGTTCGGGACGAAGGGCTGATAAGCACTTTCCAGGTTAAACCCCCTCTCCGGGGGGCTTTTGGCCCGGGAGGTGTCCCTGCCGCCGGGACCCTCTCGGCTTCCCATCCCAGGTGAAACGGGTAGAGTGCCTACAGGTACTGGGTAAAGCATTTATTAGCGCTTTCCTTGGCCTAGAGGGCCGCCTACCCCTCGTTGTTCTCCCGTTGAGGGGACCCACTCACTTTCGCCGATTCTTCTCTGTCTACGCGGGCTCCAAGCCCTGCAGGCCAGCCTGAACTGTAAGTCAATCCCACTCTGTGCCAATCACCACCGAGACATCCATGCGAGAGAGATCGGATTCGAAGACCTAGACGTTGCGTTGGTTAGGGGGGAGGAGACTCAATATTCCCGGGACGGAGCCGTATGACGCGAGAGTGTCACGTACGGTTCCTTGAGAAGGGTGTGGATACACCTATCGGGCTAAGGGCCACGGAGCCGCGCCCTCACTCTCCTAGTCTATGTACATTGCTTTTCCCGGGAGGTTGGCCACTTATTTCAGATCGTTTCCAGGGGACTCCGGGCTCAATCTGGTTTGGTATAAAGGTTATTCTCTTTTCGTTCGTATATATACGGGTTCGTGCAGCATTTCTACGATATCGTTATGATTAACTAATGAGACTTGGACGGAAAGTCTTCTCGCCTTTACCATTAGCTCGGGTAGTTTCTGTATCCGGTGTTCCAGTAGCCTTTGACTGGCCACCTTAGTGGATTTAGCCATTTCTATATCGAAACCGAAGCGGTTTGTCATTTTTTCTTCCTATAGAACTTTTCAGTACGAACCAACACTGGGGGAAGGTCCGACCCCTTCCCCCCCTTCTCTCTCTTATTCCCCAGCAGGAATATCCGCCGATGTAGATTGTCACGCATCTCCAACCAATATGGAGATACCTGGAATCAGGACGAGATCCTCATCACCTGTATCAATTGCATCTTGGATTTGTTTCTGACTACTACATGACATGGTTGCTGTAGGTTCCGGAACATCCATTGGAGTTGACTTTTTTTTGCTACCCACCAGCCAGACGGCACCAGCCATGCCGCATCAGGTTGCCACGCAGGGAGATCAATACGTTGCTCATTATCTTGATTTGATGGGAAGTTAACAAGGGTACGTGGAATCGTCACGTCGAATTAATCCGCGTCGAATTAACTTAACTGGGTGGGGAAAATCCACACCTCCCACTTGTGTAATATTCCTCCCGTTCACAACCAAGCTCCGATTCTCCGGATAACCATCAGGTCCGGTTCGAGTGACACCGACTTAGAAGACTTACCAATTCTTTCCCCGAATCAACACTTCATAAACATGTGTTTGATCGAAGTGACGAACATCCGCGAGCATTCTCCCCTCCTCGTGGTTATCACCAATATTCACTGATACGACTTTGTGGGGTAAGAACCCCACCGAACTGTATTAAACCCTACTAGTATTTGGATCTTATTTCCCGCGCGGTACCGTCACGCAATACTATCAACACGTCCCCGTACTACGTACTGAGGATCCAAATTCATCAATATTGCAGTTCCCCGACAATTACTTATCTTGGCTTCCCTGTTCCAACAAATAGTCCACTGTCTATCCCGACCGATCCCACGTCCCATTGATCCGACAATTCCTGTTACAACCGGGGAGTACTACTGACTCGTTTCGGAAATTCTTTCGTTTGTCACGTAGTAGAAACTTCTCGACCGTCCAGTCAAAATGGATTGAGCTGGAGAAAAAGCTTTCGATGCTACTTCATTAGTTTGGGTCTTCCAAACATGATTGCGAATCTTCCTCTTCGACCTAGAAGTACGTTTCTTTGGAACTGCCGTAATGAAATCCATCTATTCGGTTTTATCATCGAAATGAATGCAACGAGTATGTTGATACGTATGAGTAGAATCAATATAATGAGGGAGGGGAGGGTGATTGCGTAGAATCACTAGAAGGGGAACAATTGAGGGAACTGAGTTTCCACTCTATGCAAAAGAATCCCATCAAGAACCATTGATTATTTTATGGTAGCGATTTGCTAATCAACCAACTCCTTTCCATTTAAGCAAATGGGATCTACTACAGATCGAACCAAATCCGTGTCTATTGCCTGCAAAGAGAGAGTCCTTCATTCCCAGGTTCAAGCCTCTGGTTTCGGATACTTATGTCTCTGTGATGCAACGCGTGTATGCGATTATCGATGGCCTTCCTTGGGGTCCTCCTTATCCTATCCCCGATTGGTCAATTTCACTTTGTTTCCCAAGCAAAGCAAGGGTCTAAGTGCTAAACCCTACCAGCAACAACCCCACCCCCAGCGCTGGGATGGAGCACGAAACCGGGGGCCCATACCTTTGCCGGAGAGTGAGCGTTAGACGAGTTTGCTCAGGGAGCAAAGGAATCTATTTGTCAACTCTGTTCGATGGAGCATCGAACGTTAGCTTCGAAGGGCTTGCCGGGGAAGCGCTACGCGCTGGAAAAGTGCAGATTTGGCCGGCAGAAGTGGGTGGGCACTTTCCCGCTTGCTTGCCGACTTCTATTTCCCAAATTCTTGACCCGACAAAACGCACTTTACTCCACTTTACTCACCTGCTTCTGCTCCGCGCTTCGCTGTTTTTTCGGCAATCGGAAATGGTAGTAATAATGTAGTAATAATTGATAGCGATTCCTCTTGTAGTTTAGGTAGCTCAGTTGGTTAGAGCAAAGGACTGAAAATCCTTGGGTCAGTGGTTCGAATCCACTCCTAAGCAGCCGCAAATTATTAGGTTCGAATCTCTGCTCTGGACGATTATGTACTAGATACAACCGAAACCGCAGCTTATGAAATCTCTTTAAGCTAGAGCCACAGAGCTCTCTACCTGCCCGATCGCACGCACCAACCTTGAGCAAATGGTGTGGCCTACCTACTTCTTGCGGGCAAGTTCCTTCTAGTTATCACGGCAGTAGGATTGTCATAACGGGAAGTAAATGCCCACGGGTTCGCTACTTTTGCACACAAACGGCGGATAGAACGAGCTTCCGAATACCGAGATATACGGCACAGATATTAGCTACTATAGCATTCTCCGGTGAGGAGGATAAAATAATCCGAGGGGGTCGGTGTCTACAGAAAAAGCCATGAATATCCTAACTAAATAAAATTTGAGAACTAACAATTTATCAAAACCATCTTTATAACTTTTGTTGGCTTTAATAAGAACGCGGTGCCGGCTTTTTCTTGTCTGCTTACCTTTGCGGTGCCGGTACTTACTTGCCTGCTTGCAGTGCCGCCTCTTCTTGCCTGTTTGCTTGCTGTTGGTGCCGGTACTCATGTGCCTGCTTGCTTTTATGATGCCTCAGGCACCTACTTCATTGCCCGCTTGCTTTTGCTCGCGGTGCCGGCTCTTCCCTGTCTGAGGGAAAGTGCCCGGTGAGATCTTTATTAACTGAATATCCCCCCTGCATTGAAATTTAAGAAGAGATTTTACGGTTCTCCTTCTTCGTTTTATTCTGTTCATTCCTCCCTATTTCCCTGGTAAATGCCCGAATCTCTTCTCTGTAATTTGTTCCTCTTTCTCCACTTCCTCAGGAGATATCCTGTTCGTTAAATATCGGTTCATCTTCTTCATTATCACTATTCCCTTCGCTGTTCCGTTGACAGGGGAACTCTTTAATATCCCCCTCGACCACGGATCAAGATTACCCGACTTGACAACAACAGCAAACACCCACCTTAAGGAATGGAATGGATTTCTGGTAACGCTAGGTTGATTGGAGTACAAATCAAGGAAAGACTGACTGTTATGGAGAGAAGAGGTCTCGCCTTGATCCCATCTCGTTTGTTGCCAAACCATGAGGTTCCTAGGGAACGGAGTCACTTTTCCTGATAAGGAGAAGGAACGAGGCTCACGGGATTCCAAAATAATACCATCTGCCGGTTCCCCGGTGGGAGGGCGCACTTGGAGTCACTTTTCCCGATAAGGAGAAGGAACGAAGCTCACGGAATTCCAAAATAATACCGTCTGCTGGTGGCGCTTCTGGATCCTTATCCAATGCGCTAATCTGTATATGAATGGAGACGATCGGACTCGAACCGATAACTTCATACTTGCAAAACATGCGTTCTACCGATTGAACTACGCCCCCGTCCTCGTTCCATGCGCAACACGTATCATACAGGCAGGCACGGGGGAGCTATTGTTTATACATGCTCGTAGCCCTTTTTTTATAGAGTCTAAACCCTATCCAAGACACGGTCCCATCCCATCACACTGTCGAAACTGTGTCATAAGAGTATGTCGTTGACAGCAGTAATAGTTCACGAATCTTTCCTCGTAATAATAGTTCACCACGTATCGGCGCTAGAGATAAGCCGCTTCCTCGGGAGCCTCCTCAAGGCTCCCCCATTATTTCGAAACTTTATCTCTTTCCAGGCCAGGCCGTGAAAGCGCTTTCCGGCGAAAACGCTAACGCGTTTTCGGCCGCCTTATCCCATTTCCTGCCCCCCCGGATATGGGTTGTTGATTGCGCCTGACCGGCACCTCTAGTTAGTACGACACATCTTTCGGAATACGAGCGAATGCTCGGATCAGTATTTCTTAATGATTCGAGCTAGGTACCCAGAAGTACGTGAGGCCAGAATGTATGTGAACCATTCGGCCATGACCTCATTTCTTGAGCCAGAGGGGGAACCGCTCCGCGAAATGAGCTGGCAAGAGCAGGCAGCAACTCTTGATCCGTTTCACTCTCGTGATTCAGGAGGGAGGAAATGGGATTCGAACCCATGATACAATCTTCTCGTATGTTGATTTAGCAAACCAATGCCTTAAGCCGCTCAGCCATACCTCCATCGACCATCGCTTGCTGTGGGGAATAGAACGAAGTGTGATAGCATACGCCTGGAAAAGGCGGAAGGCCGGGCCCGCTAGGGTTCCCCCGGGGCCGATAGACAATTTATCCCGTCCCGGCGCCGAGTTGCACTTTATCCTTTTCATTAGATAGGCACTCTACCCGTTCCTTTCGGGGAGATTCGAAGCGGGCCTTTGGCCCAAAAGGAAAGATCTTATTGGAATGGAAAGTCTAGCACAAGAGATTACGCCAAAAGCTCGCTCTTCAGAAGAGATCTCTCAACACAACAAGGGTGGGCCTGCGAACCGCAACTCGGCCTCCGCTTCGTTGTTATGGCTATTTGGGCCTACGGTGGCAGCCTAGACTAGAGAGGTGCCCTCAGCCACCCAAAGGATACACACTTTCGCTACGCCAGTATCTCGAACTTGTACGACTGGGGGCGATAGCTGGTCCTTGTATATCCCTCCGACCCTCTCCGGGGAACCGCGATGCGCTCCATATCTGGTGTGATACTTGTTTCTTGCAGAGCACAACTATATTGGCCTTTCGTACCGAGCTGGGTAATCAGAGGAAAAGAGATTCGAACAACCAACTTTTGCTTTTAGAGATCATTATTCCACCATTGGAACCACTCCCCCAAATCAAGCAGTTATTCCTTTTTCGAGGGGTCCGGGTCGAAATGACAAATTTTCTCCCGTTCTTTTTTTTCGGAGGATGGTGAAGATGTTATCATTATATAACGATAACTCGAATTTATACAACGATAACAGAAATTCAAGGATTGACTTTCGCGGAGGTTCCCCGCCGCTGTTCCCTGGGCACCCCCTGGCCCTTCGGTGCCATTCTGGCCCGAATTCTCGTATATAGATGCAAATCTGAGATGAATTAGATAGTAATGAAATAATAATAATATAACGAAGTCGTCGCGGGTTGTGTGACCTGCCTGATGAGTCCAAAAGGACGAAACGACTGGCTGCTCTCCCGGCAGCAGTGGAAAAGTGAAGGGATTTCACGAAGAAATGTTATGGCCAGGCGGGGCCAACCAATATCAAAATCTATTGGGAATGGAATGCTTCTTGCAGCAGGAAAGGCAAAACTAACTTTGGCAGGGTGGAAATACCAGCCAGGGCGGCCCAATAGGACGAGATGCGGATTCGAACCGCGAACGTTAGGCTTTCAGCCGATCGATTTCCCAATCAATCTATCCCGTCAGGGGGGCCACTTCTCGACGCCGGGCCCTAGGGAAAAATATTGATATTGGTAGGGGAAAGCGGTAGAGAAAGCCCTAGTTCTGGTAGGGACGGGACGGGAAAGCCCAAACCAAGGCTCCCTGGCCTGAGAAATCCTTACCAACGGAAGGAGAGGTATCTTCCCTTGCGGAACGGATTACCCGAGCCAGGGATGTACCTTCAGAGGGAGCTTTATTCTACCCCAGCCCAGCCTTCTCAGGCCCAAGCAAAGGTCTCACTTCCTCCTATCACTCCTCTCCCACGCAACTGAGCTTTGCCGAGCCAAGGCCACTGAAGTGAAGAGGCTCATCACCTGAAGGAACCACCACTAACCCGGCTAGGGTGGCGAAAGAGGAGCACCATAATGCATTGTTGTTGCTCGGCCTATAGTAAGTATTCGTAAAATTTCGCATTTTCGGTTCCGGTTGGTGATCAATTAGTTAGCGAGCGAAGCGAGCGTGCAAGCGCGCTAATGGGATCCCGGGCCCTAAGGCAAGGGCGGTGAAGGCAGTTCAGCAAGGATTGATCCGAGTTGTTTAATAATACGAAATTTTGTAGATGGATGACCGGCACTTTCCCGCAAGCAGGCAAGTGGGAACTGGGAATCCGGAGCTACGCTAGCCCTCTTTCGTTAGGCAAGCCTGGTGGCACAGGGCCGGTCCTTGAAGTCGGCTGGTATGAGAAATTCTTACTGGCAAAAGCAGAGAAGGATATTCAGGCACGTCGTGATCGTGATTAGCTAGAGGACTAAGCCATTCCACTTCCAGAACGACGTGCGTTCCGTCGCACAGATCGATTTCCGGCAGCCCACCAAGATATCCAGTACCCCTATGTATCCAACACCTGCTACATGGGAACCGCATTGGTAGTAGAGCCTAGGGGTTTCCGGCATACAGGTCAGGGCAAGTTCGGGCTGGGGCTAGGCATGTGAAGGTCTCCAAGGGCATGTGAAGTCTTCCGAATCGCATGATCTTATCCCGTTAGGGAGAGCGAACCGGCGCTACACCTCACCTAATGTCTGCTACCCTACAGGATATTAGCCAATTCGGAAGGGAGGGAAGGAAGGACGGCAGATTACTTTGGCCGGGCAGAAGTGGGCACTTTCCTTTAGGGAGCCACGTGCAAATCCACTGAGAATGGAAATTTCGTATATAGAATCCGCAATTGGACCATGGAGTGCAAATCCACTGAGAATTGTCCAAGGAATGGAAATTCAATCTTGCTTTCTTTGGCGTACCCACCGCGGAAAGGCATCGATTCCGGGAAGGAATTTCGGAATTGCGTATTCTAGTGGATGCGGCAAAGGCTCGCCGCACCCACCAAGAAGTTGGGCTCGCACTATCGTATCTGTTGGGGGAGCGTTGGCTCGCACTCCCCGGCAAGTTGAACGGTTGAATCATGTTGGCACACCATCGACTTTCCCTCGGCACCATTCCACGGGTTCGATTCCGGGATAGCCTTAAACTGCCATGAATATCCCCAGCTTTAATAACCAACACCACAAGACATGCCTGGAAACGGAAGAATGATTACAGAGCAAATGGCGACGAGTATCAAGGGAAAATTGAGGATTCTACAGGACGACTTCGCCGAACACATGGGCACGCTAAGAAACTTCCCCGGCCGCCCGGGGCCAGGCGATCTCAGTGAGCTCTCGGAAACCCTTTTTGTTATCCGTGACGCCACCCTGCCGGATATGCAATCGGTAGCGAGGCCTTTGGTGCAATTCGGACCGCCGTTCGATGAGTTGATGGAAGCTATAGACTGGGCTCTCGCCCCCCTGTGGCAAACCCCGCTTCCAAATTCACGCCGAGGCCTTCAGCCTATCCTGCCCCTATTGACACGAGTTGGGATCAAGTGGGAACTCACCGTAACCGAGATCACCGAAAAGGTAAACCTGGGGTTGGACGTGCGAATATGGGATTATTTCGAGCCAAATGTGTTTCTTTTTTATTTTCCTCCTATTTATGAATTTGCCCCTATTTATCTCTATTTAGTCATCAGTTTGCTACTTTCCTTGATCCTAATCGGTGTTTCTTTCGCATTTACTTCAAAAGGTTCGGCTTATCCGGATAAATTGTCAGCTCACGAATGCGGTTCCGACCCACTTGATGATGCCAGAAGTCGTTTCGATATATGATTTTATTCGGTCTCCCCTCCATTTATTATCCTCGATTCGGAAGTGACCCCTTTATTTCTCCGGGCAGTATCTCCGAACAAGATTGGTTGGTTCGGATTTTGGTCTATGATGGTGTTTGCATGGATTTTGACCATTGGATTTTCTCATGAATGGAAAAAGGGCGCTCCGGATTGGGAGTAACCGACGTTGGAAAGTCAAGCTCCAACGAGGCAGATGCATGATAAACGCTTGGCAGCTTGTTAGGGCCGTACGCAGAAGGAAAAACCCAGATTGCGAAATACGCCAAATACTACTACTACTAATACAGTATGGGTTTCGGCAAGGATGGATTGGCTACTACTACCAATGACGCGATGAGATCCCAGTGGAGAGCGCTGAACCTTCTAGACGAAAGGAAGGTAAAACAAGGTCGGTAGGGCTCTTCGCTGCTGATGGAAAAGAAAGGATTCTAGATCCTTTGTACCCATCAGCTACTGCAGCTTCACCCATCAGGGACAAGGAACCAGCACTAGGTGTTGTTTTAGTCATCCCTTTTTACCCCACGGACCCCCCGTTTATTGAGAGTAAAGTTGAATGTAACGAGGGTATTATGTTTAAGTTTGAAAACCCTTAAACTCCCTAGGTTGGCGAGTTGGTTGGGGGAGCTTCGAAGCTCCCTCCCCCAATCGCAAGCTTCGTCTTTTGGTCTGGTCTCAGCCAAGGGAACGAGGCGAACCCAACACCAAACACTAGCTGAGTCAGCGAAGCAAACCTAGATTACACCTTGAGCCAAGAGAAGAAAGATTCACCTGAGCTTTGCGAACCTACCAGCTACAGCTAGTTGTTAAACCTAACCAACAACCTAAGCAAAATTGGGCCAGCCCCTGGGATGACTACGTTCGTTCTTACCTGAGGGGACCGTGTTTGAGAGCGCTTTCCTGAGCCTGCGCTCGATCTAGAGAGGTAGGTCGAAGGGCTCAAGATCTTGGAACAGGTAGAGGCATAGCCACAAAGCCATACGCACCAAGGATGGGCTGCGCTTCATCTTTTATATCAAGGGAGGTGCCATTTCGTACTTCCTCGGTAGGAAATCCATCTGCCTCTTTTCCTGATGTGCCGGTCCATTCCACGCCCTGTCTCGGCTTTCTTTTGCATTTGAGGTTGATGCCAAAGCTTCGATTTCAAAGTTGAAAGGAAAGGAAAACAAGCCGAGAGAAGGGAAAAGAATACACAGAATGATTGTATTTAGGTAGAAATGAAAGACATAATGGGGAGGTAAACTTCTGTTTTGTTTTACCTCTAAGTCCAACTAAAAGGAACTATAACTAGAGAGAGTTTAGAGGCCATATGAATCTTTTTTGAGATTAAAAATGACTTTATTTGGGAGAATTTTCCATGTTGCGCTAAGTTACTTACAGGAGTATGCATACACTCCGGGAACACTTCGGGGTAAACACCCATCCGAATAGGTAGGGTCGGGAGTTCGGCATTCGGGCCGTAACATTGGTTAAGCAAAACAAAAAAAAGATTTTTCCTCCGTTCACCCTAAATGCATAGCATAGTAAAGTGCTCTCCGAACCGAGCCAGATAGTCTCCTCTCACTCGGCTCACCAACCTGAACTTTCATTGTTATGGTTCTAGATATCCAAACCGTAATTGGATGGTTTCCAGCCATGGGTTTTCATATGGCATAAGTGACAAAGTGGGATTTGTTTCCCTCTTGCCGCAATCATCATTCGTTCGACGAAATCGTGCGCGACCTTGAGGTCGAGTGCCCGGTACGTGGTGCACCTGCGGCCTTCGGCTTCGTCACAAGCGGCGCATACGTCCTGTAAGGCGCTGTTCGGCCACGATCTGATCTCCATTGTAGTTTTCTTTATGGATCCGGCACTTGCTAGGCCTGTATTGGATCTGGTACCCAATTCCTTGACAGTGGCTTTACGTCTGGTCGTGGTACGTTCACAATTCGTACAAATGGAGCGTCTGGCATCGATCGCTTCTACAAGATCACCGGGCCTCTGTCGCCCAATCTCGTATGTGATGGTCGGTGGCCCTAATACCGATAGGCTTCGCTTCTTCCAGGGGCTGGTCCTCGCTCGCCAGCGGTTGCACTTCGCTAATCAATCTACAGTTGGATTTAGCGGCAAAAACGAAAGCCAGTGAGTACCGTAGTATAAGAGAAAGATATCCCGATGATGCTTCGTCGCCTGTTTTCGGCAAGGTGGTAGTAATTGGGATATGCTATAGAGAATAGACGCGATTCTCGATTTTCCGAACGAACGAAAAGGTGGATTTTGGAAATATTCGAAAAAGTTGGGCTTTGGATCCTTATCACAAAACCTCCACTCCTTTACGAATTTCGTTCTCTCCCATGACCCTTTGTTCTACTACACTCCCTCCGTTCTGCGAACTTTTGTTCCTTTCACTCCCGGAGTGGGCGCGAAGCTTTTCTGGCTTTACGGGTTTCGACCAGGGAAGTCTCTATATGACCTTCAAATTTTGGGGTATTTCTTGTACACTTCTACGAACTTCAGGCTGTAAGTAACTTTTGATAGTCTGTTCAAGAAGGCCTGGCTTTCCGTGATCGATACTATCGCGTTTATCGATATCTCCCTTCATATACTAAACGGTTTTAGGAGATCTCTATGTACTTGTCTTAGACAAGTATGCTGAGATCTTCCCGGCCTAAACCCGTGAGAGCAATAAAGGCTGCAGGGCGAAGCAGATTGCTCCAAGAAGAGTTCGCACCTGCGGCCTGTACAAGTCTGTCTTGGAATTATGGTATGCCCTTTAGCATAGCAGCAGGTGTCTACTGCTAGGTTTGGGAATGCAGGGGCGAGGGATCCCGCTATGCCTTGCGGCCTGATATGACAGAATCGAGGCCGCAGGTCTAGTATTTTCACGGAGGTGCCGTCCATAGTGGTTCCCCCGAACCCAGCCCTTGGTCGTCATTGACCCGGGATTAGGTGCTAGTCTTTCATAGGCAGCAATCTATCATAGATCTATGCCCCCCGAAATGGTCTTTCGACCTTCGTTTGATCCCGACAGCTCAGATCCCATAAGACACGTAGTTGTTGTTCCATTGTCAAAGCCTTGGGCTTTAATCCATCCGGACCTGGAGTCAATTCTCTCGTGTCATTCAAGTGTGCAACGTCCATCAGTGATGGTTCATTAATGTCCATTGATTTAGACTCCTTCTCTGTTACCCTATATGAATAAGATCGATAGGGGTCGGGCCGTGGGCCCCTGTTCCCCGGCCCTCACAACGAACCACCGTACGGAAGCCTTTCGACTCGTACGGCTCGCCCTCCCGGATCTGGACCCTGGGCATTACGGTCGCTGTAGTCGGGCCTTTACCCGTTGTTCTGCTACTGAGAAACGGAATAGGTATGCCCAGTCTAGCTTGCGTGTGGAGTGGCGTACAGATCCGTTGGGAGAGTGTCCGTTGTTTTGGTAGGGAACAGTACAATCCTGGACTGGCCCTCTTCGTATCAACCGCTTAGGTCCATGCTACTATGAGGCCCCTGAACTCCTCAGGGACACTGTCATGGGGATGGTTGGCCCCGACTTCCGGAATTATTAGGTTTTACCTTCTGGCGAGGGCTACACGGTCCTTGCTTTTCATGCAGAAAAGGAAAACCTTGCCGAAGTGGGCTCAGCAGTCAGCCTACGGGCGCACGGTAAGGTGTTTGGCTTTTGCCGGATTTCAAGAGATACTACGAGTCCTCCGTCCCAGATTCCCGAATCCGCGGTTATCTGGTTCGCCGGTACTACCAAAAACTCTGATGCTTACGTTACTAACGTAAGATTTCGGACTAGTAGTGTTAGTCTGAGCGAAAACCCCAGTTGTGCTTTCAGCATCGGCTTCATATTGAAGTTGGAAACTCCTTGTGCTCTGCCATAAATGCTTGGAGTCCATGTCATGGTGGAGATAACGCTGTGATATGATCGATTGCTCAATAACCTGACCGAGCGCGTTCGAGTTATTGGCTCGTCCAACCTCGCATTCATGAGTAACCCATTCAACTGTCCTTCGGAGACACGGTCGAAAAGTGAGGGCCGAAGGTGGCCAGCAGCCCCGCTCTTTCCTTTCGCAACAGGCTATGTTCCCTATTGAGGTAAGTTGCCTCCGTCTCATTGCGAGCACCTACAATGTTGTGATTGCATTGTTTAATAATACATCTATTTGGTGGTTCGACGGTCGCCTCTCCAGGAATAGAAGGTAAAAATATTAGAACTTCTCTTCTATTCAAATCGGAGAATTTATGGAGGAATTTGGGTTTTGAATTCCCAAAAACCACACGATTATATGGCCAAAGAGAATAGGCTGCGCCTAAAATCATCCCCAGTGCTGCCGATGTGGCCACTAAGCCATTTTTTTGGAAAGCTCCCACTAGAATAGGAAATTCCCCGATGGAGCTGCTAGTACCGGGTGAACTCGTATTGGCTGAAGTAGAAAATAATGGAATAGTAGAGGAATTTGGCATGGTGCTTACTGAACCTCCGTAATATTTAACAGGTCAAGTCTTATATCAGTCATATGGAGCACCAACACGTAAAGGAGGGGCTAAAAGAACCAGTCCATGACTTAACATGGGTAAAATGCTACCTTCAATTCCCTGTATGTTTGATAGAGTGAAATCTCCCCCCCCAATCGGAGTACGCCGATTCCTCCCCGAACCGTACGAGATAATTACCTATCATACGGCTCTCTAACTCCACTTATTGGGTTGTTCTGCTTTCAATTGGTGGTAGTACCTGAGATCCGTTACCGGAGTAAACCCCCGCTCGGGTGACATTTCGAACATAAAGCCACCTGCTTCCTATTCATAGTTGGCATGTATCCCTCCAAAATATTTCCCACTCGAATCCGCCCCGATAAAGCGTGTAGCGCTTTCCCGGGGCCTCCGGCCCCCCCCTACTCTTGCCTTTCCAGTGAACCGGAACCGCATAGTGCATAGGGATTATTCAACACAGATACGCCATGATGTGCCAAACGAGACGTGACATACGATCACGTATAGAAACCACTGCCCTTCGGCAATATTAAACCCCCCCACTGCTGCTCTCGTTTCTGCTTCAGGATATCGGGGTTTTGCGTGAGGATAGGTGGGCTCACAAGCCCCCCCCGAGGAACACATGTGATAGTTTTTTCTCATCATACGGCTCAAGTGACAAAGAAGAGTTTGGGCCCCGGGTCACCGGCGTCGCCCACAGCTGCTTTGGTTCCAGCTACACCCCCCGCTTGATTGAATAGCGGGGCTGCTAAGGGCCCCGCACCCTCACTACGTGACCTTCTCCGCTTAGCACTGCTTGCAGTTATTTACCCGAAGTACTTCGCGGGGCAGTGGGAATGGTCTCTATTTTGTTCTGCCACCCAGGCAAGATCCAAGCAAGCACTGGTCGGCGAAAAGTGGGGCGAAGGCCCGGGTCGAAGGCTCGAAGGCCCGGGTCTAAGGCCAAGAAAGGGCAGAAAACGCGAAGCGTTGGATGCGTCAAAGGCCCTTGCTTGGGAGAACTCAAGGCGTTTTCCGGCTCTCAGCCTTTTTGAAAACGCCAAGCTTCAGTAAAAGCCTGTGATGGAATATATATGGAAATAGAATTTTTGAGAGGCTTATTGAGATCATGACCAGCGATCCTATTAAATACTTTCGCTGTCGTACCCAGTTCAAACTTGGCTGCATACATTTCAGCTAGGGACATTCGGAATACATGAGACATCAGATAGGTGATCTTACGTCTATTATCGGCGTATTTGTATCATTCCGACAGACCTCGCAGGACTTTATTGATTTGGGCGTTAGCCTCGTGGCAAACTCATCAAACTGGTTGAGAGAGGGCTTCGTCCAAGAAACCGTAAAGCTGGGTGAAGGGGGGCCGGAGGCCCGTATTTTGAACCGAAGGTTCCCCAGAAAACCTACTTTTCCCTTTCCGCTTTTTCCTGAGAATAAAGGGCGGAAGTTAGATTTTTTCCCTTCGCACGCATATGTGAATCTCCCGGTTTGGATTGAATTGAAAACTCCCTCGTCTTGAATAATTATTCGTATAATGCTACACAATACACCACGATTCATCGCGTTGAAAGGCTAAAGTCACCTCCTACGTACCATTGGGTACCCCGAAAGGTGCTCCTGATGATGCGTAAGGCTCTACGTGGACTTATTAAATGAAAGGTCCGGAACCGTCGGATGCAATGACGGCGTATCCTGAAAGCCTCTAACTTGAATAGGATTGTGCCGTCAATGGCCCCCCCATCAGGAGGGAGGGGAGGGCCGGGTGTCCGCAATCCTGTATTTTGGCTTATTTCTCGGTGGGCAGTAATTTAGAAACCTATGTTACGTGGAAAGCCGGTAATACTGTGGTACGTAGTTTTACCGCCGTTACGAAAGCTGGAAATCCGAAGGTTCGCACAAGTATCAATCCCATTCTGTGTGGTGGCAGACACATCCGCCAGGGGATCCGTGGGGATTGGCTTCGCGCGCAAATGGTGTGGAGTAAGATCTGCGAAGGTCATGCAGATACATAGGCCCCTTCCCTTCTGCCGAATTGTTCGGCGCTTTCCGTTTGCACGGTCCCTTAATGAGAGTTAGGCAGGTACTATGGGCTTCTGATTTCCAGCTATGCGCTGCGCGCCCTTCGCAAAGCGAATGGAGGCTGATAGTATTTTGGACGCGTTCAAAATACTGAAGATTTTTCCGAAATATATACGTCGAAATAGAAATATATATCTATGTGTAGATTCTATCTATATCTTTGCGTTTTTCCAAAACTTCTCCGCACAGCGCCCAAAGGTTCACGAGAAAGGACGCACAGCGTTCAGAATACTAACGCGCAGCGGAGTTGGACCGCTTGCGAGTTGGCGACATGAATGAAGAGAAGAACTTCATTCGTGAAAGAATGAATGAAGGGTTCGCCGCTTAGCTGAATCTCGCCGGTGTCACCTATAGGCTGTGACGTTTGGAGTTGTCGTTCGTGCACCTTACCCGTCCTCAATGAAATGAGTAATCCACTCTCCTGCCAATTATGGCCTTAGCACTTAGTCCCGGTGGCTGGCGGGGAGTATAGCAGCTTACGTTCGCGCGTTTCCCCACGTGTGCTGGACACGTGTTGGCTTACGGAAGTATTGTTCCGAAAGTGACTTTGATTCGCCAATTCAGGCTCAACTCGCTTGACGTTAGCGGACTTGCATGATATTATTGGGCAATCTGGGAAGATGGCGAGGATAGAAGAGAATGCGTTAAGGCGCGTTGCGAACTTTGAGTTTTCCTCTCCGAGCCTAGAGAACGCTATGCATTTCTCAGGGGCTTCGGCCACTCAACCGAAGGGAAGAGGGTAACCCGAAAAAGAGAGAAGTTTTTCTTCCCCGAGCTTTGCTAAATAAACAACCACCAATAAAGCTGGAGGGCGCGGATATAAGTTAGCTTTCGGCCATCCCTTTCCAACGAACCTTTTGTGCGCGTGCTTTGCGCCTTTTCTTCTTCCGAACCTTTGTTCTTCACGAACGAAGCTCAAAATGAACCCGCATAGCGTCCTTTCTTGCGAACCTTTGTTCGTTTCGCTTCGATCCCCGATTCCTACTTCGTAGAGCCAATAAAGTGCTGCGCATCTTCGTTCGTAGAGCTAGCGAAGTCCCCTCACCTACTCTACCCTCTTCGCCTTTTGATGAGAAAGGCGGAGAATAAAACAACGTATTTTATCCTCTGAGGCCCCGCATCCAGCGCAAGTACTTCCTGCTAAATTCAATCAAGCTGCTTTTGCGACATGCTATGTTTTCTACCCCATTGCTAGGAGGTTAATGAGTCGCACGCCCGGCACACAGGTTTTGGCCTTGTGTGTTCATAACTATAGGTGATCGTTAGGCCGCCCGACTAGACATACCAATAGTTACAAAATTCATATGGGCTACTGAGGAGTGGGCAATAATCTTTTTCAGATCGATTTGTCTCATGGTAGTCAGGGGGGTATATATAATAGCAATCACGCTTAGAGTATGAATGAAAGAAGTGAAATGAAGTGTCGCTCCAGGAAACATGAGTATGGAAAATCTCAAAGAACCATGGGTTCCCAATTTTGGAGGAATTCCTGCCGAGATTACAAATCCAGCTGTAGGTGCCTCTACATGAGCTTCGGGTAACCGAATATGAACTGGTACCATAGGCACTTTTACGGGGAAAGAAGCAAAAAAGGCGAGCCGTGGCAAGATTTGGCGCCATTCACTAGATTCTGTGGTTAATGATGTATGTGAATCGGTGGTTCCTGTTTGGGAAGGAATCAATAAAATAGCTAAGAGCGTGAAGACAGATCCAGGTGGGGTATGTGAGAAAGACTGATACGCCGCTTGTATTTTTCTTTATCTGGAACCCCATACCCCTATAATAATGGGAGAGTCAAGGATAGGCCCCCCGCTTTATCGCCCCACGAAGGGTGGTGGGTCAAGAAAAGGCTCCAGTAGGTACCCAATCCCTTCTCAGGGAACCGTACGTGATACTCTCGCATCATACGGCTCCGTCTCGAGATAGCTGATGAGTCGGCCCTTGTCATTCCCCCATGACAACTGTTTCCGCCCTTCGGCCTCAAACTTTATTCCATTGGCACGGATATCTTGGTGGTGTTCAGCGGTTTACCCAAATTGTTCGCTTCGCGAACAATGGGATCTGCTTGCGGTTCAGAGAGGGCCTGTAGGGCCCTTAAGCCTCGCAAGCGCTCCCCTTTCTTATAGAGAACCGATATATCCCACGTATGTGCGTATATATTACCGAACGCGTGTCGGACTAGCTTGCGCATGTGGTGCATCTGAAGCTGGAGGATTGGTTGTGGGCCCCAGCAAGCTTTCTCGCATCCAACGCTTGGCGTTTTCTTCTCAGAAAGCGCTTCGCGTTCTCTTAGGGCCTTCGCCCCGAGAGGCGGCTGAAAGATTTCGTGCTGATAAGCGGGACCCCCGATACGACGGATAGAGTGCTTATCGGCACGAAACCAGGATACCCCCGGGATAAATTGCCCCGTAGGGGCGGGCCTAAGGCTCCCCCCTGGTCGGGGGGAGCTGGCCCCAAGGGGGGGCAGGGGGGAGACGGGGGAAGGGCCGGAGGCCGGTTTCCCACGGTCGCGGGGGAAACCGAAGCGCTTTCTCCCCGCTTTTCTTTTGCGCGCTCCGAAGGTTATCCGGAGCGCGTTTCGCGCTTACCCCGTCATTTCCCGGGCCTCCGGCCCCGAGGGGGGACGGGGTAAGTTAGTGGGCACTACGTGCTGCCCATACATGTTCTTCTTTGCGTCGCCTGTAACCTCTTCTCAGGTCCCCGGGGCCTTTACCACGCGAAATTGCCGGGAAGGGAACCCCGAGAACGCAATTTCTCCCATTGCGCCGGCAATTCGGGGGAAGCCCGCGGCCCGACCTCTCCGCTTCCCTCTCTCGGGGGGAGCCCTCGGCCTCCCGCTGCGCGGCGCAAACGAAGATTCTGCGGACTTTGTTCCTCATTTCGTGAGGAACAAGGGTTCGCAAGAAAGAACCTTTGTTCTCCGGGGTTGATCCACCACAGCTTTGTGAGTGCAGTCTGGGCGGTTGATGTGAGTAATTCGGATTCGAGCCTTCTTCTCTTTCTTCGTGCCAGGGCAAAGCTTTTCTCTATCGACAATCTGTAGGTCTCTGGAGAGCTTGACAATCGGCAAGGCCTTGCCACCAAGGGCCAGCCGGCAGAGCGGGCCGAAGGTAGCGGACCAGCAGATCCTGGTGGTCGGCAATCGCCCAGACTTGATACGGGCTGTCGCAACATCTGCAATAGGACGGAAGGCCTCTTGCGACGGGGAGGTAAGGAAAGCGGGGAATACAATAATTTCCCTCTCCGAGGCCTGACAATGTCTTTGCTGCTGACGTTCGATAGGCGGGCGTAGTGGGTTGGACGGGCCGCCTTATTCCTAGTGGTGATGAGCCCCCCATCCCTCCGTCTTTGGAATTGTCAACAGGCGCCTTGATCTCAATGCTTCTGCCGGGACCCCGTGGTTACGGGGAAGCGGATACGGGGACCTCCTCCGTAACCAGGGAGCCGTATCCGGGGACCGGGGTAAGTGCCTATCCAACCTCCCGAAAGCCCTTACACCCCTTCCCGCTCCCGGGAGAAATGGCCCTATGGGGCAATCGGGCCTCCTATCCTAAAGGTCCCTCACCCGAACGGGTGGGGGACGGGGTAAGCGCTATGCGCTTCCCCGCTCCGCCCTCCAGCTTTGAGCTGATGACCGAGCGGCGATAAGGTGCTGTTAGAGCAATACCGTCCGTCTTGCGGCCTGTGGCGTTTTTCTAGTGCCCGCGATAGGATAGTTTGCTAAGGCCGCCTTCGAGGCTGGAATTCCCCCCAAACCAAACATCCTTCGGGTGCCCGTAGTGTGGGACTAGCTGTTCCTTCGGGTGCCCGTAGTGTGGGACCAGTGCCCTATCGTCAGTGTGGTACTAGCTTTTTCCAACCAAGTCACAGTATCAGGACTGCTGGTGGCACGTGGTAGCTGATGGCGGGCCTCCCGTTGTCAGAGCTGGTGCGAATTGCTCCGTTCCCCAACCAGATGTCTACTCTGCGAAGAGCGCCACGAGCGTAGATGATTCAGTGGAACAACCATCGGGAATCACAAGCGACCAGGCCAGGGGTCAATGACAAAACCAGAGTTGTCATCGTCTAAAAAGAACTCTCGTTGTTACTTCGTCGAAAAAGAACGCTTGGCGGGGGCTTACGGCCTTCAGTGTGGTCAGTACCGGATCGTGTCAGGCAACGAAGCCCTGCGGCCATTATTCATCCAGCTACGCCCCAGGCCTTTTGCTCATGTGACTTCGGTGGCCATTACTTTATCAAAGCCTGGGAGTCAGCTGAACATTTTCGGCGGGCGGTGAGAAATTCTATGTAATATATTGTACCCGCCTCCGGTTGGGGTTGATGTTACACAGTAAATTGGCCTTTTTGCACTGCTCAAGGCCAACGGAGAGCACGTGAGTTATACGATCCCAAATCTTTCTGACTAACCCGTAAGGGGCGATGCCTAGTAGGAAGCAAGCCGTCAGCATGTCGCTTCGCGCCCTATTTATTCAGTCTAGATCATTTCTGTCCGTGGGACAGGTAATAAGCAAGCGACCTGTCGATTACACACACGGCTTTGCCTTCTGGCTTTACGTTTACGCCCTGATCTGTTGTCAGCGTTTCCTCGTCGTCCAGCCCCAACCATCGTGGGTTGTTCTGGTCAACCATATTCTTGTATTCCGGATTCTCTCGGCTCTCCGACGTTTCGTTCTCTAGCCGAATCTTCGCGATCCGGCTCGTGGAGGTGGATGTTACATAGTAGGGGCGATAGGACGCTTTCCCTTCGCTTTGGGTCCGCCCGCCCCTCTCTAAAGTCCAGCCTTTGTGTATTAGGTTGAAGAATCCTGTGTCGTCGGTCCCCTCCTTTAATATGGAGATTAGGCGGTGCCGATCGATCGTATCGTAGCACTTCCTTCCGGCAAGTCAAATTCGGGACATAATAGATATCCATATATCCATCCAGATATCTATCTAGATAGATAGATATCTATTCGATTACTTGTCTTATGGCCTCCTAACTTACGGCCTTGGCGCTACTACTGCGAGCGGTCCGAGTTCCCTCGACTTATTTGGCTTGGGGATGTCGGGCTTGAACTTGTACGCACTTGTACGGAGGTGCGGTGAGGACCTCCCTTTCAAACCAATTTCGTTCTTTTTTTTTGAATCAAACGTCGTTTCCTTTTCTGAGCCCTCCGGGTTTCGGAATTACCCAGTTCGGATTCGATTCCGGCTGCCAAGAGCAGTCTTTTGTCCGTAATTATACTGAACGGGTCGGTCCTCCATTTCGTTTCAGCGACTCCTCCTACAGCCGGCTTCCCGGAACCGACCTGCTAGGCTTTCTCTCGAGACCAGGGCGATTATCCCGGTCAACCCAATTGGTAGCTGACGAGTTTACGTCCATCCCCGGGCGTCGGGTACAATCCATTTCCCCGCAACCCTTGTAGCCGTCACCTGGAATTCGCGCAAGTGTGTCCGCACCCCCTAGACAACACGAAAAAGGTTTTTTCGCAGCTAAACTCCTCCACCTAGGAGCACCCTTTCCTGCATGTCCATACAATACTCGAGTAGGCGGGGTGAAGTCTTGCGAGGTGCCCACTCAGCAGAGGACTCCCCGCCAATTCCAAATAGGTCACGGGTTCGACGAAAAATGCTATGCTTACACACAAGACTACCCTTCACCGAAAGCTTCGCGGGGACTATTCAAATTCGACCCTAGCCCGCCCGGAGGGGTTTACTGCACAAGGCTCCTGCCCGCAGAGGGCTTTATCCCAGCGAATATCAGAGGCTCAGCTCCGCACAACATAGAGATTGACACGCTTTCGGGAAAAACATAAGAGAGTGAAATATCCGGCATGCGAGATACAGCAATCGTGAAAGATTCACCAATTGGGAATGCTATTATATACTCTTTCTTAGAACTCTCGATACTGGACCAACCTACTGAAATGCGAATGGGAATTAAAAACGTGGTCAAGACTACCGAAAATGAGGGGATACCATCTGTACCTATAATAGGATTGATGTTTGAATGAGGAAGCCACCGAATAGTTTCCGCGAATTAAGATTTGGCTGTGGAATTATCAAATCGTATCCGAAAAACCGGAAGATACGAAGGAGTCATCAAAGAGGCGCACGGACCAATAATTCATACCCGTCATATTCCGGAATCGAGAGGAACCGGAGGAATAATGCTTCCTAACAAAGGACGCAGAATAGGACCACTGAGGTGGAATTCCGCTAATGACGTCATCGATATATATATATATGCTCCTATGATAATCATAGGAGTTTGTGTCTGTGTCTAGGGCTTTCAATGCATGCCGTTCTCAAGATGCAGCAGCCCTGCCTTTCAGTTATCTCCTACGGAAAGGAAATCTCACTCGGAAGGGTCTTCGACATGAAAAGACGGTGTCCTAACCACGGCGACGAAAGGGACTTGGCTTTACCATTCTATTTGCGGAACTTCCTGTCCTGGATAAGTGCCTTTCTATTTCAGATTTTCCGTCCCGTTCCCGTAGCTTTTCCCCTCAGCCATTCTATTTACGAAATTCTCTATAATTTCATTGAATTTCAGAGAAAACGCTTCACGTTTTCGGCCCACCAACTCATACCCCTTACCCATCCCCTACCTTCCCTTCCTTTCAGAAGAAGGAAAGCTGCCTCGGCAGCATTGTTGACGCCGTAGCTACTGCGGAGCTCCCTGGAATGGTCCGAAAGAAACCGATTACTCTAAGCAGGTCACTGATGCTAAAAGAAATGTGCCTTTGTTAAAGACAGACAACTAAGACACTTTGTGGGTATTAAGTCCGTCCTGCTACATGAGAGATAGTAGTCATGGGGCATGCCAAACGCCGCTCCGTGATTTAGCTACCCGGCATGCTTGTATGTCGTTACATACTATACATATTCAGCCGCAGCTCGGACCCCTGAATTAGAACGCTGTACCAGAAACCTTCTCGTTCAGCAGAAAGTGGATTCCTAACGTCTACTCACTTTCTCTAGAACCAGGGCTTGTGGCATGCTCTGTTGAGCTAGAAGGACTAGGATAGATGATAGCTTCCCCTCCGTAGTGAATCTTCTGGTTGTGGCAAAATCTACCTTTCGTAATTTAATACCGCAAATTTCTGCATCATTTCTATGGTACACACTTTAATGAATGTGCATAAGTAGTCGGTTCCTTCCTTTGCCTAAGATTTGGCCGTTTTCCCTCAGACCGAAATTTCGTATAAAGAAAAGAGGGTTGTTCCGTAGTTTCCTCAAAGCTCTCCGATTTCTATTGATCCCTTTGCAAAGAGCGGGAGCGAGCAGGAGACATCTCCCCCTAGAAATGAAATATCGTGTTACTCATGGTTCCACTCTATCCAATACCGTAAATGCTACTCGACTAAGCAGGGACAAATGATGATAGGTTCTTCTTACCGGTCCTGAGTACGGAGGTTCGTTCTTTCTGGCCTGGGTGTTTGTGCCTGACCGAAGGACACTGAATGAACGAAGGAAGGTATCTCGAAAGAAGAGGGAGCTATCACCAATACTCGGTTATTTCCGTACACAATGGTTAGAAAGTTCAGTTTCAACAAGATCCGACTGCTGAGGAAGCTGACTGGGTAGAGCTGCGAGAAAATACCGGCGAAACACAATCAATGGTCTTCAACGGCAAGGGTCTGGGGGAAAAGCTCCAAGCGGATGTATGGTGATATGCCGATGCTCCTACAGGGCTCAGTAGGTAAGAGGACCGTATAAGCCCTAAGTCTTTGATGCCCTTGTGGGCGCTACACGAGTAGAAGATAAAAGCGGTTGGCTACTGGTGACCCTCCGTTCCCGCTGCTGGCTCTATAGAATGCCGCTGGGTCTAGTTGGACGACCCAGAACATCATACTACGATGAGGCTACCCACCACGTCTTATTCAGCATTTCCGTAGAGGAACGCGGCATATCCTTGGATGCGATCTTGACCAACAACCAGGTTTGTTTGGAAGTTCTTGTTGAAGGGGCGGAAAGAGTCTTCGCTCATCCAGAGAATGCAATGATTGAAGTCTTTGGGTCAGCTTAGACACATTCATTAGCTCCAATTCTTGGTTGGTGTATACGAGAAGAGGATGCGGTATTCCTACGCCCCCTGCCGTGTCTTGCGCTTAGCGCTCAGTCTCCTCATGTTCATAGCCGGTTCTTACTCCTACTAGCCTAGTTATGCTCATACATATTAGCTGTAACTGTCAATGGGATATAGAAATTGGGATGGTGCAAAACCGATCAGCAATTTCGGGATCTTCGAAACGGCCTTCGGCAAAGTCTTCGAATCGTCCCGGGATCGGGTCCCAAAGGGACGTTAGCGCTCTATCCCCTTTTACGCGCTTACCCCGCCGCCTTCGGGGACACCTTACTGGTGGTGGGGGGTCGGGTTGGTGGGGCCGAAAACTATAGCGTTTTCGCTGAAGCCAGAGATGAGCAGGAGAATTGGTTTCTTCGGAATGGTTGGTTCATGTCCCTTTCGTCTAGAGGCCTGGGACATCGTCTTTTCATGTCGAAGACACGGGTTCGATTCCCGTAAAGGATAACGCCATGAATATCAAGAACAGACCTCGTGTTGGCGCCAGCCGACGCAAGTACCTCTAATGCTAAAGCAGCATTTTCGCCCGAATAAAGAATTTTTTTTATGGATCTGGTCAAATATTTGACATTTTCCATGATTCCCTTTCTCTCAGGCATTCAGGGAATTTTCTCGAATAGAAGAAATATTACTACTATGTTGATGCTAA
The DNA here is from genome assembly GCF_047967505.1 of Dipteris shenzhenensis. NCBI lineage: Eukaryota > Viridiplantae > Streptophyta > Polypodiopsida > Gleicheniales > Dipteridaceae > Dipteris > Dipteris shenzhenensis. Next base: position 5,750 of record NW_028239351.1, on the reverse strand, counting down.
TTGAGTTGATGCTACTGGCTGTTAATTCGAACTTTCTGGTATTTCCTGTTTATTCGGATGATACGATGGGTTAATCACTCGCTTTACTAGTGTTAACGGTGGCAGTTGTGGAATCCGCAATTGGGCTGGCCATTCTGGTGATAACTTTTCGGATTCGCGGGACTATTGCCGTAGAATTTCTTAATTGCATGAGAGGTCGAGCGCTATTATTATCGTTGTGCTTCGCTTTTCTCTATTGAATACGGAGTATACTTTGGCATTGAGGGAGGTACGATTCGAATCTCTCTTTCGAAATTCAGCGGATTTACTGAAATGAAATCAAACGCTTTTTTCATTTGGCCACTCCCGCTTCGACTTTCTGAGCCAAGATTGGGGTTTGTTTTGATACGTGAACCCGTCAAACCATATTACTGATCGATAAATTGGGAAATGTGGTTAGGGCTTGGGATCAGATCAGCAGCTAGAAGGGGTCTCGAAATGGGAGGAACACATTTCCCGGGCGTGCGAAAGGGGGGACTTGAACCCCCACGAGTGGCCTCACTACCACCTCAAGGCAGCGCGTCTGCCATTCCGCCATTTTCGCTGCTCTTATTGGCTTTGCTGCCTAACAAGATTACACTGAAGCAGAAATTAGTTCGGGAAATTTCGTAAATAGAATGCCCCGCTCTCGAAGCTTTTTCAAGAGCTTCGCTCGGCCATTTCTGGTTCCTCTAGGGGAGGGGTCTCGTTATATCTGGCACAAACGACATCGAACTTTTGGCCTGCCAAATGTGAACGGTTTCATAATCAGCCCTGGAACTATTTCTGAAACTTCAGTCCCAACGGATTTCACTCAACCTATCTACACTAATGACTACCTCCCATTCATTTTCGTTGCCCATCGCAGTCACGCTCTTAATGATAGGGTTTTCTAAACTAAAGATTTTCGGGTCATTCCCCGGGTTCAATTCGGATTCGTTCATTGCTTTCCTTTCTCTCTGAACGTTTCTCTCAGAATGATTTCGGAGATGGTATCACCGACTTGTATCGTTCGAGCAGTTATTGTTTGCAAAAGATTACACCTCCGGAATTGGTGGGTTACTGGGTTTTCTGAATAATTGGTGTTATCCGTACCTTTCTCCCATTAAACCTTCCGTACTAATCAGATTAATCCAAAATAAATTGGTTTGCCACTCCTATAGGAAGCCCCGTCCCTACTCCCATGTGTGGTATTCATCTCCGTTCGGCTCTCGGAATCACATCCAATAATTGGAACAGCTTGCAACATCCAACCATATTACCCACTCCATCGCTTTCAATCGTTTTTCGTACCCCTATCGAAACGGAATGGTTTCATGCAACATCGTCGATAGGTTATTCAATTCCGTTCTCATTTGTATATCTTACAAAGGTATTGATTGGTTTGCGAAAGTTAATAGCCAAGCGATTTCAAAGAAACCTTCAGGCCTACCTACGAGCCCCGCATTGGGGACGATTTGATGGGTAACCGTTGCGTGACTCACTATTTCCAGATGAGCATTCCGTTTTAAGGACGTGGTTTGCTCATTTTTCTCTCCATTAGCCGACCGGGGTCCGGCGAAGTGTGGCCCCCTTTCTATTCCCTTTTTCTCTCGCATTGGGGACGCGGGTAACCGTTGCGTGACTCACTATTTCCAGATGAGCATTCCGTTTTAAGGACGTGGTTTGCTCATTTGGCGGGGTTTTTGCAGGTGGGGTTCCCCCGCCTTTTTCCCGTGAATGAAAAAGATGAGATAGTCGAATTGGAAAATCGATTGGCTTTCAGCCCAACGTCTGCGGTTCGAACCCGCATCTCACCCTGGCTGCTTCGAGGGGCACCTCTCGAGAAAAATGCGCATAGCCTTTTTGCACTTGGTTGGCGGAGAATGAGCCAACCGAAAGGAAATCAGGTTTTTAAACGTGGCGACGAATGCATGGGCATTTTCGGATTTCATTGACGAATGTGGAATCTATCACGAGGTCTTCCCGTAATTTCGATGGAGATTCCGCCTCTTCACCGCCTTCTCCGTACGGGAAAGCAGTAGCTTCTGGACCCGCCCTACGGGCACATCTCCCAACCGAAGCCCTACGGTCCTCAGGTTCGGCTTTCCACTTCTCATTTCCATTTCTATAATTCGGGGACTGTTCTTGCCGCTTGTGTATTTCTCGTAGCCTGCTGCTGCTGTCTCCATCACCACCATCGAGTTTTGCTTCTAAAACCATTCCTTGATTCTTGAGTGGGCATCTTCACTTCAAAAGCATTTCCTTCTTTCTCTCTTTTAGACTGCTCAACCTCGAATCTCTTCCTTTGGACTTCGGCTCTAACCCTTTCAGCTTCAAGCAACCACGCATTAGCGGTGGGAGGAGCCGGCTCAGAATCTTCTCAATCAGAAACATTGGCTGGGGATGGCAGATTCCCCGTACATTCTTGACACTTCGGGTTGGCGAGAAAGGTCTCGCCAAAGTTCGCCATCCGCCAAAGGAAGTGAAAGTTCTCCCTCCCCTTCTCTCGGCTTGAGAGGTGAAAGTACGGAGCTTTAGGAGGATAAAAAGAAATAGAGGGGTACGATGAAAACGTTATAAAAGAAAATGGTCCGACCCTCGGGAATGGCCATATCGTTTTCTGTAACCGCTTGCCAATGGGCTTTAAATCCTCTGTAAATGCTCTGTCAATCACATTTTTGAAAAAAACCCTGCTCTTAAATACCATATTTACCCTTCTTTCTTTTATCTAATAAGGGCGCCACCTGTACAACCCCTGCTCAGTCGGGCACTTTGCCCCTATTGCACGATCCATTTGGATGGCAACTTCTATTATAGAGGCCTTTCCCAAGCAAGCAAGCAAGCAAGATGTCCTCTGTCGATTATCCTTTCCCAAGGCTGGTCGGAACGAAGGCGGCCGGTCTCTGCCTTTCCCAAGCCCAAGGCTGGTAATAATACCTTATCGCGTGCGCACCTGTACGCGAGGATCGGAAGAATCTGTGAATTTATCCCCATCTATCAGCTACAGGCATTTGGACTGCAACAAATGCATTCGGCGAGGACTTTCCGGCTCTGTCGAGAACTTGGTCGGCTGGTCCTTGTCGGCTGGTCCTTCCCTTAATTTAGTATTAGATTTCTTGTGGGGCTTTGCCCTGGCCTGTTTGCTTGGCTCCCCCCATTCAATAATACCCTGCCCGCCAGCATAAGCTTAGGCTAGCTTACAACAAGTAAAATCAAAGAAAATCAAAGATGCGGTTGGCTGCGAGGAAAGCGGAACTAAGGCGCTAACGCTTTTGCTTCTCCCTTGCCTTTTGCTTTTCCCTTGCTTGGGAAGTCCTTTTGCAAAGTATTCTCCCGGAATCGCACTCACCTAAAGCTTTTATCCCTATTAGCTAGGCGGTCCACGTGCTGACGGATCTTTCTCTCTATCTCTATCTGTTGGTTGCCGCTTCTTTATGGTTCTTGGTAGCCCATTCCCTGGCTTGTTCCCAGGGAACCCTTCCAAAGAGCCATGAAAAGTAGGTCAGGGTGGCTCTGTGGTTTAGCTCGATTGCTCGCAGTGGTTCCCGTGAAGGAATATGAAGAAGTCCAGGTTCTGCGCCAAAAATTGCCAGTTCCCGCATTTCTCCGGCTTCTTTTTTTCTTCAATTCCGATTCGGAAATTAGCCGAGAGAGATCAATCGCGGAATAGAATAAATGGCCAACCCGGCAAGGCTCATGACCCGAAAACTGCGGGTTCGAATCCTGCCTCTGCACGGTTGTCAGCAGTAAAAAAGCAAACGAAGATTATCGTATAATAAGAATCCATGAATATTCAGGCGCGGTTACTGAATACCTGAGGCATACCCAGCCGAATCTGCTTCGTTCCTTCCCCATGAATACGAAGTGGGCCGTACGTACGTACCTTATCTAGCGATTAACGCTGATAGGTGGGCGTCTACAGGCCCGGCCCGATGAAACCGGTGGGGGGTTTCAGTTAGTAGCAGAAGCTAGAGTTCTAGCGGCGGATTGACGTGGCAGCAGTCATTCGACCTCCCCATGCTATCTGAGTGGAAGTACCTCACGCTTCCCCTGGGCCAACGGGGACCGGACCAATGTGATCTCGCCTTGACGTTGGCGGTCCGGCTTAAAGAGAAACCTGCTCAGACAAAGGCCTTCTCCAACCAAGAGTCACACCTGAATGAAAATTCAAATCTCCGAAAATAGATCATTTTGCAATCGGGCTAAAGAGCAAGTGCCTCGTCTCCAGGCTTTTGGCCCGCCCGCCCCTTTAAGTCATGCTTCTAAGCAATATAGATGGGATCGTCCGGTTAGTCCATGAAGAACGAGGAGAGCAGTCAAGCGTGAGCGATCGGGTGGTGGGCCTTCATCGTTGCTCTGGTTTCCCGGCTTCAGGGTCGGATTCGACTGAAGAAAAGATTTTTTCGACTCAAATATCGGATTAGACGCATAATTGAAATAAGGCCCGAACAATCTCCCCGCCTAGCTTCGGTCGTCTAAGGTCCTTACTCCGCTTCCATCGGCTAAACGCCGCCTTCGGTCAGCTCAGCACTAGCTTCCGACAGGCTTACTTAGGCTGCTGCTGTCAATATTTGTCGTGGCTACGGCCCTACAGTCAGCCTCCGTTTACAGCCTTGTGGTGGAGGATAGGGCTTCGGTCCTGTGACCCCCACTAAGGGCCACGTGGTTAGGGAGTGGGATTCGAACCAACCCACATCATTCGGCTTTTGGGCCGATCGATCTACCAATTAATTCACTCGGAACCCCATCTAGGTAGCCCTCGCTTGCCAACTTATTGCCGGGTCGGCGGCTCCCTTGATCTTCAGTTCGTAAACGTCCGTGTGCTGGCTTAAGAATCTACTGTGAGAGGTGCCCCGGAGACAACTGTGGTTTGAAGAGCAGCTCTGGACCCACAACATCGATACAGCGTGCCGTTTCCGTGACCGGTATAATAATAAGTTTAATGGGTCGGGAAGTAATGAGAATAAATAATAATAATTAACCTACTTAACTCAGGGGTTAGAGTATCGCTTTCATACGGCGGGAGTCATTGGTTCGAATCCAATAGTAGGTAACCCCGAAGCTCGAGGGAGGTGAGGAAGGGCCATAGGTCCGAATCCAGTCACCTTGACACCGGAATCGGCAAGCGGGAATGAACAACAGCTTTCCGCTTCTTTTTCTTCCCCTCCAATTCAGTTGGAGCTTTCCGCTCCTTCCTCCTCGTGGTTACTGCCGAATTGAATGGGTCGAATTCTCTTTGCACGGGAACGAACTGCCATTAATATAGAATGAGAAGAATAAACAACAAAACCACGCTACTCCTCGATGTTTCTCCGAGCACGGCTTTAGTCTCTGCTGTTATGGTCATACGTGCTAAAAACTCCGTCCACTCCGTTTCCTTTTTCATCCCCGTTTCCCGCAATACTTCAGGTTCACTCCCTTTGTTAGGTTCTGACTTCTCCGCTATGATCTTCTTAGTGGTTTACATAGGCGCTATTGCCGTGTCATCTTTATCTGCAGCGATGATGTCAGATATCAAAATAGCGGAAATTCACGAGAATGTATTGCGCTATTTACCAGTAGGTGGTATTATTGGGCCGATTCCCCGGTTGGAAATTTTTGTCACTCCAGATAATGATTACATTCCAATACTACCAACCAATCTGAATACAACCTATCTGAGATACACGGTTTATGCTGAGAGGATACAAAGTCGGACTAATTCGGAAACATCAGGCAATTTACTTTATACCAACTATCCGGTTTCGTTC
>NW_028239350.1:57500-75000 GCF_047967505.1 Dipteris shenzhenensis | reverse complement strand
CTTCCCTCATCCCCCCTTGTGCGCATCCTCCCCACCATCCCCCCTTGCACCCATGCGCCCCCCCACCCGCCCATCCCACTTGTGCGCATGCGCCCCCCCTTGCGCGCATGTCGCGTATCCCCCATTGCGCCCCCCCCCCCCATTTACAAAATAAGACAATACTGATTTCTCATGGTTATTTGTCGTGGTGCGGTCACACCAGTGCTAATACACCGGATCCCATCAGAACTCCGCAGTTAAGCGCGCTTGGGCCAGAACAGTACTGGGATGGGTGACCTCCCGGGAAGTCCTGGTGCTGCACCCTTTTTGCCCCCGAGGTTAGCGGCCTTGCCACGCCTTGGTATCCCTGACCGCCGACCTCACCCAATACGCTCGGCCGATGCCCTCCTGTCGCGCACACCCTGATACCCACGTGCACGCGTCGCCAAGGACCTTGTCGCGCAACGTCTTGACGCCACGCGCAATGCCACCCGATCACCCGCAACGTCCCGATGCCACGGTCGTGCCCCCAATGCCACGCGCACCTGCAGTAGTCCCGATGTGGCGTCCCGCAGCGTCCCATCCCCCGTGATGCCATCGATGCCTTGCGCACCTGAAAGCCGCCGCGCCCCCATCCCACGACGGTGCCTCGGGCTCTCGGGTCGGGTCGGGATGCATGGCGCCCCGAGCACCTGCGTGGTACCCCAAACGCTGTCGCGCCCCTCGACGATGCCCTGCACACCCACGCCTCCAAACCGACGCCGACTGGCTCCCGTCCCACGGTGGCGCCTCGGGCTCTTGGGTCGAGTCGAGACACATGGCGCCCCGAATGCTGCCATGCCCCCTGCGACGCCCCATGCACCCACGCCTCCAACCCGACATCGCCACGCCCCCGTCCCACGGTGGCACCCCAAGCCCCTTAGTCGGGTCGGGACGCGTGGCGCCCGAACGCTGCCGCGCCTCGGCCACGCCTTGCACAACCGCGCCTCCAACCCAACGCTACCGTGCCTCCGGCGACGCCTCACGCAACCACGCCTCCAACCCGACGAGACCGCGCCCCCGTCCCACGGTGGTACCTCGGGCTCCCGTGTCGGGTCGAAACGCGGCAAGGCCCCGAGCACCCGTGATGCCGTCGTGCCCCCGGCCACGTCCTACGTGCCCACGCCTCCAACCCAATGTTGTCGCGGCCCCGGCCATGCCCCGCACGCCCGCACCTCCAACTCGACACTGCCGTGTCCCCGGCGACCACCCGTGCAGCCTCGTCGCCGCGCCCCCGTCCCATGTTGGCGCCTCGGGCTCCCGAGTTGGGTCGTGACGCGTGGTGGTCCAAACGCTGCCGCACCCCCGGCCACGTCCTATGCACCCACGCCTCCGACCCGACGTTGCCGCGGCCCCGGCCACGCCTCGTGCGCCCGCACCCCCGACCCGACGCACGGTACGCATCGGGCTCCCGAGTCGGGTCGTGACAAGTGGTGCCCCGAATGCTGCTGTGCCCCCGGCCACGTCCTATGCGCCCAGGCTTCCGACCCGACGTGGCCGCGCCCGTACCTCCAACCCGACGCTGTCGCGCCTCTGGCGGTGACCCGCGCACCCCCGTCTCCAACCCGATGCCATCGCGCCCTTGGGCTCCCGAGTCGGGTCACGACGCGTGGTGCCCCGAATGTTGCTGCGCCCCCCGCCACGTCCTGCGTGCCCACGATTACAACCCGACGCTGTCATGCCCCCGACCATGCCCCACACACCTCCCATCGTAGCAACCCGACGCCACCGCGCCCTCGTCCCACGGTGGTGCCCCGGGCTCCCGGGTCGGGTCGGGATGCATGGTGCACCCCGGCGACACCAGGCACATCCATGACTCCAACCCGACGCCGTCACGCCCCCATCCCACGGTGGTGCCCTGGGCTCTCGAGTCGGGTCGGGACGCGTGGTGCCCCTGAGCACCCGCGTCGTGCCTCGAACGTTGTCATGCCCTCGGCCACTCCCTGCATCTCCAACCCGATGCTGTCGTGTCCCCGATGCCTGCGTGCACCCACGCCTCCAACCTGACGCTGTCGCACCCCCGTCCCACGATGGTGCCTCGAGCACCCGGGTGGAGACGCATATGGCACCCCGATGACGCCAGGCGCACGCACGCCTCCAACCCAATGCCGTCGCGCCCTCATCCCACGGTAATGCCCTGACGCCGCGTCCCCGCCGTGGGCCCGGGCTCCCATGTCGTTTCGGACCCGCGCCACGCGCCTCCGTCCCTGTGCATCGATGCCCCTCCCGGGCCCCAACGCGCCCTCGACGGTGGTGGTGCCCCCCGATCTTCAAGAGGTCATAACTTTTGCATACGATGTCGGATCGAGGTGAGTCTTGAACGGTTGCGACGGGCGCGACATACTCTACGAGATACAAGCACGAGTCTTTTCTGAGACTACTCGTCCCAAACGTCAATTTGGGATCAACTATGCCTCTCTCTTACATCCCCCCCCCTTGCGGGCATGTCGCGTACCCCCCCCACCCCCTATGCCCCCCCCCTCCCACACCCCGTGCCCCCCCACCCCCATGCCCCCCCCCCATGCCCCATGCCCCCCCCCCTTGCGCGCATGTCGCATACCCCCCCACCCCCACCCCCACCCGCCATGCCCCCCCCCCTCCCACTCCCCATGCCCCCCCGCAACCCACCATGCCCCCCCCACCTTGCGCGCCTGTTGCGTACCCCCCCCCTTGCGTGCATGTCGCGTACCCCCCAACCCCGTGCGCCCCCCCCTCCCCCCCCCTTGCGCGCATGTCGTGTACCCCCCCACCCCCACTCCCCATCCCCCCCCCCAACCCACCATGCCCCCCCCCTTGCGTGCATGTCGTGTACCCCCCCAACCCCCCCCGAACCCCCCTTGCGCGCATGTCGCGTACCCCCCCATGCCCCCCCCCCTTGCGCGCATGTCGCGTACCCCCCCCACCCCCACCCCCCATGCCCCCGCCCCCCCCAACACCCCATGCCCCCCCCCTTGCGCGCATGTCGCGTACCCCCCCCACCCCCTATGCCCCCCCCCCCCCCCTTCCCACACCCCATGCCCCCCCCCTCCCCCACGCTCCATGCTCCCCCCCCCCAACCCCATGCGCCCCCCCCCTTGCGCGCATGTCGCGTACCCCCCCCCCCCCCCTATGCCCCCCCCCTTCCCACACCCCATGCCCCCCCACCAGCATGCCCCCCCCCCTCCCCCCTCCCAACGCTCCATGGCCCCCCTCCCCCCCCAACCCCATGTGCCCCCCCCCCTTGCGCGCATGTCGCGTACCCCCCCCACCCCCACCCCCCATGCCCCCCCCCCTCCCGCTCCCCATGCCCCCCCCCCCCCAACCCACCATGCTCCCCCCCCCCTTGCGCGCATGTCGCGTACCCCCCTCACACCCCACGCCCCATGCCCCCCCCTCCCTTGCGCGCATGTCGCGTACCCCCCCCACCCGCACCCCCCATGCCCCCCCCCCTCCCACTCCACATGCCCCCCCCCCCCCAACGCCCATGCCCCCCCCACCCCCCATGCCCCCCCCCCCCCCCCCGCCTGCCCCCCCTCCCATTCCCCATGCCCCCCCCCCCCAACACCCCATGCCCCCCCCCCTTACGCGCATGTCGCGTACCCCCCCCCACCCCCACCCCCCATGCCCCCCCCCCCCCTCCCACTGCCCATGCCCACCCCCCCCCAACCCCCATGCCCCCCCCCCCCACCCCCCCCCCCCCCACCCCCCATGCCCCCCCCCCTTGCGCGCACGTCGCGTACCCCCCCACCCCCCCCCCTTCCCACACCCCATGCCCCCCCACCCCCATGCCCCCCCCCCAGGCTCCATGCCCCCCCCCCCAACCCCATGCGCCCCCCCTTGCGCGGATGTCACGTACCCCCCCACCCCCCACCCCCCATGCCCCCCCCCCAACCCACCATGCCCCCCCCTTGCGCGCATGTCGCGTACCCCCCCCACCCCCACCCCCCATGCCCCCCCCCCCTTCTTGCGCGCATGTCGCGTACCCCCCACACCCCACGCCCCATGCCCCCCCTCCCTTGCGCGCATGTCGCGTACCCCCCCCACCCGCACCCCCCATGCCCCCCCCCCCTCCCACTCCCCATGCCCCCCCCCCTCCCCTTGCGCGCATGTCGCGTACCCCCCCCACCCCCACCCCCCATGCCGCCCCCCTTGCGCGCATGTTGCGTACACCCCCAACCCCACCCCCCATGCCCCCCCCCTTGCGCGCATGTCGCGTACCCCCCCCCCACCCCACCCCCTAGGCCCCCCCCCCCCCCCAAACTCCCATGCCCCCCCCCACCCCCTATGCCCCCCCCCAACCCACCATGCCCCCCCCCCCCTCCCTTGCGCACATGTCGCGTACCCCCCCAACCCCAACTCCCATTCAAGGAGCTCCTTGGTACAAAAGAGTACCCCCGCGACACGATCACGTGGCCGAGCCCACGATAATAGCGGAGTCCTCGTTTACGCGCGCGGACTGGACGGCGTTTGGGGAACCTCGACGGAAGTTCGTGCCGGAACTCGACGGACAAGTCGTGAAGAGATACCACGGTCAATCGCAAGCTTCGTTGCCAATCACCGCTCATCTGTGCATACTCCAGGGCCTAAAGAAGAAGTGCGACGAGCTCGACCACCCATTCGACGTGTGCATGGAGTCAACGGGCGCGCCTTAGCTTAGAAGCTAAAAGCTTCTATATAACTATAAAAGGTGCGCCTTATAGGCCAAGCAAGGCCACGGCCCGGTGGCTAGCCGGGCCGTGATGTATTCCGTGCACTAGCTAGGTGGTTCAGGGTTCGATTCCGGCGTTGGGAGACAGGTCGTGAGCCGACGAGGGGGCCGACCCCCTTTTGCCATTCGAACGAGGATAACTTATAACTAAGGTGGCGCCACCTTCACTAACCGAGTGGTCGGCCGCGTGGTTAGCGCGGCGGTTCCTCGACTTGCTGGTTGCAGGTTCGAATCCGCAGGTCGACTGTGGAGTGAAGGAAGCTTTTGGGCGCGTGGAGAAGCAAGGACGAGATATAACCAAGCGGGGAGCTATTATAAGTAATATCGACGAGTCGCCCCCTTGGTTAGCCCAACTTAGAGCTCTGCGTGAGGTTCACTCCACGTCTTGCGTACGTTTCTTGGCGGCAGGCCCTTCCTTTTGGCGGTTCGGCCAACTTTGGCGGCAGGGCTAAACCCTTTTAAGCTGGGGCTAAGTTTAGCTAGTCATAACTAGCCAGTAAAGAGGTTTTGGAGATCTGATTTCATAGGTGCCTCCCACTCTCGTGTTGAGTTTCTGGAGCAAACCTCGGGCGATAGTTTTGCTTCACGGCAGTTCAGCCCAAGATTTGGGAAAGAGAGGACCTTCATGACTGTAGCTCTCGTGGAGAGATCCAGGCTCTTCTTTTGAGCAGCTGAAGGGCTCAAGCATCTTTGTGAAGGTGAAGGACACTCCGACCAGCAGAGGTTCTAGTCAGTAAGTCAGTGACAACTCCGAGAGATCAAGTGATACTTTGGGGATCCGGTACGGGACCAAACCGGGGAGCAAAGGAAAAGAGAAAAAAGGTGAAAAAGAGAAAAGGGAAACTTTGCCCTCGTGACAGTGGTATCAGAGCTGAAGGACTGCAGTCCCACCTGAAGGTATCAGCTTGATAGGAGTTAACAGTTTTCTCTCACTGACAGTTCAGCTCATTCGAAGGTCATTTTTCATGGATGACTCAAATGAAATAGTGGGTGCTGATCCAAGCAATACCAGGAGCAGAACTAAAATCAAGTTCCGTGAACATGAAGCGAGGCTTGAGGCCATAGAGCATGCTCTAACAGAGTTGCAGACCAGCCAGGGGCTGCTATAGCAGCAACTCTCGGAAGCCAAGATAGAGCTTGCCCATGTGATGAGTAAGCTGATCAAGGATGATGGAGTTGGACCACTTGGGAAGCATCGGATCAAACTCAAGGAGCCCGAACCATACACAGGCGCACGGGAAGTCAAGGTATTGGAGAATTTTATATATGATCTGCAGCAATACCTTTCCCTTGCCAAGATCACCGAGCCCCAAGAGCCAGTGCTCCATGCCTCAACTTATTTGGTGGATGATGCCAAGCTTTGGTGGAGGAACTACAAAGAGGATGAGAGAACCCACCGCAACACTTACACGATTTCCACGTGGGACGAACTCTCACAAAGGCTGAGATTACAGTTTCTACCCTCCGACATCGAATGGAAGGCCCAGGATGCCTTGAATAGTCTCAAGCACACCGGAACCTTGAGGGACTTCATCAAAGCTCACTCCTCTCTCATGCTACAAATCAAGGAGATGAGTGAGGCCGATTGGTTGTACTACTTCATCAAAAGGCTGAGGCCTTGGGCGCATGATGAGCTCATGAGGGAGCATGTGAAGACCGTGGCGGAAGCATACGAGGTAGCGGACCGCCTCACCGATTGGCAAGAGAAGCAGCACGGTGGAGAGAGACAAGGCCAAGCGAACAAGGGGCTTCCCCTTTTGAGAAGAAAAAGTTCAAGAGGTTTGGCTCCAAGAGGAAGTACCGTCCTATGGGAGAGAGTCTAGTTGAGCAGGCCAAACCAGAAGTTACTACTGCTCAGAAAGGTAAAAGTACAGTAGGTACTGTTCAGCCCAAGAGCAGTGTGGGATCAGCCAAAGCTTCATCAAGCCTTTCAGCCCCGAAAGGGAGTGGCTATTACATCTGTACGGGACCCGATTTTGCCCGGGACTACCCTATGAGACAGTCACTTCAGACCATCCAGAAAACTGAGGATGGGCAGCCCACTCAAACTATGACACCCCTTCAGCTTCTAGGGGCTATGAATCTTCAGATAAGGTAGCATCCGGGCTGTTGTTCATTACCGTTATAGTAAACGGACACTCCGTGAGGGATATGGTGGACAGTGGAGCTAGCCATAACTTCATCACACCTAAGAAAGCCAAGGAGATCGGGCTGAGAGCTGTAGTCTGTGAAGGCAAAGTCATGAAGACGGTGAACACTCCAGGGCAAGCAGTGGTCAAGGTGGCTAGAGGAGTAAGCATCCAAGTAGGGGGCTGTGCTCATAAAGAAGAATTCTCTCTAGTGGAGATGGATGACTTTGACATGGTGTTCGGACAAACGTGGTGAGGGCCAACAAGGTCCTAATCAACAGCCATGATGAGCAGCTGGTCTTCTGCAGGGATGAAGGTTGGGAGGTGGTAAAAGCCTCAAAGCAAACGGGAGGTACCTTTCCCCATCTCCTCTCAGCTATGCCATTGCAGGAAGCAGTCAGGACAGGCAGTACAGCCCACCTAGTGGTCATGCAAGAGCATGAACAGATCAGTTCCATCTGTGGAACACATGCCAAAAGAGATGCAGGGTTTATTGGCAAAGGACACAGAGATCCTACCCAAAGAGCTTCCAAAGGAGCTTCTTCCTGAACGGGAGGATGACCAGGAAGTGAAGGTATGTTCGGAAATAGACCCTCCAACCAAGGCATCTGACAGGCTGGAACAGCAAGAGAATGTGGGTATGGATGCCTATGTAAAGACTTGCCACCGTGGTGGGCAAGCTGAAGCTGATGGAAAGGACAGTGAGCTGCGAGCTCCTGCTGCATCAGTACCACCTTCTGCAGGGGGAGCAGCTCCAATAGGAGGGGCCATCCGCAAGGAGTGGAAAAAAAGGCTGAGATCTGCCCGGGAGCAGCTGGGTAAAGATCAGAAAGAGGATCCAGAGACCAGGAGCAGCGGGATAGAGGTCCGGCCCTAGTAATGGATCAAGGAGAAGGTGAAGACCTCGAGAGCATCATGGCACACCACGATAGACCGAACCAATTTGGGTCTAACAGGTTGTACCTTTGTCACTGGAGGGAGCAGCCTTCAAGTGAAGACTCGTGGAGGACGGAACCTTCTCTAAGGTGGGTCGTGGACATCGTGCGTGGCTACAATGAGTCACACCCCTTTCCAAAGAAGCAAGGGAGCAAGAGTAAAAGGGGGGGAATGTAACGGGTGGCCCGTTGACAAGGGACTGAGCCTCAGTCCATCCCTCCTTCATCAACCTCCTTTTTTACTGGACTTCGGCAACATCTCTTGGGTCAAGGGAATGGTGACCCTTGACATCCTTCCACCTAACCAAGGGGAGCAGCCCATGGTGAGGTTGGACCCAACCTTGGCCTTGAGGAGGCTCAATTCAAACGGGATTTTGAATTGATTGGCCCTCAAGGTGGCTGTTGGAGGAAAAGGTACCAAGGAAGGTTTGAAGCCTTAAAGAAGGCAGCTGAACGTTGGAGCCAAGGGGATATACTCCCTCCAAAAATCAAAGACACACAAGAGGAGATCAGAACAGAGGGGACGAGACAGAACAGCAGACTGAGAGGGAACTCAGATGTTGTCAGAGTTGAGGCGGAGAGATGCGAGCTCCTGCTGTATCTGAGAGTGTGTGAGGTTTTGCTTCAGCATCAGAGGATGCTTTCCATGTAATCTTACCCTGTGGCGTTTTGTCCACAGGGCCCTCTTCTTTTTGGAATACAAAGTCCCTGAGTTTGTGGTTCTGAAATGAAGATGAGTGAGATGCGTGGATCGTTTCCCCCTCCCTCGTTGAGTGTGTTGGCTGTAGGTGAAGACAAGGGCTGTCCTTCAAGCCAGGGCTTCCCCTGGACTTGGGGTAGAAGCCCACGAAAGGGCATTGTGAACGGAGGTCGGTGGAGGACGTGGTGAGCGTCGCCATGCTCGCTCAGGAAGCTCCGTTGTCGATGCAGAGGGCCGTGTGAAAAGCGTAGAGGATCATTTGGTCCCAGAACTCGTGGAGACCCAGAGACACCTCCGAGTATCTCCCCTACCAAACGGCAGGGTGTGTAGAGTCCGGATCTCAGAGAACGAACGCTCTGAGATCCCGCCATCCATGATGGAAGCGGACGGAACTGCAGTTCCGTCACGCTCTCGATGTGGAGGCCTAGCTCAGAAGCTCTAAGGCTCCATTCAAGGAGCTCCTTGGTACAAAAGAGTACCCCCGTGACACGATCACGTGGCCGAGCCCATGATAATAGCGGAGTCCTCATTTATGCGCGCGGACTGGACGGCGTTTGGGGAGCCTCGATGGAAGTTCGTGTCAGAACTCGACGGACAAGTCGTGAAGAGATACCACGGTTGATTGCAAGCTTTGTTGCCGATCACCGCTCGTCTGTGGATACTCCAGGGCCTAAAGAAGAAGTGCGACGAGCTCGACCACCCGTTCGACGTGTGCATGGAGTCGATGGGCGCGCCATAGCTTAGAAGCCAAAAGCTTCTATATAAGTATAAGGTGCGCCTTATAGGTCAAGCAAGGGCACGGCCCTGGTGGCTAGCCGGGCCGTGATGTATTCCATCCACTAGCCTGCAGGTCGGGCGTTCGAATCCGGCGGTGGGGAGACAGGTCGCGAACGACGAGGGGGCCGTCTCCCTTTTGCCATTCGAACGGAGAGTCTAGTTGAGCAGGCCAAACCCGAAGTTACTACTGCTCAGAAAGGTACAAGTACAGTAGGTACTGTTCAGCCCAAGAGCAGTGTGGGATCAGCCAAAGCTTCATCAAGCCTTTCAGCCCCGAAAGGGAGTGGCTGTTACATCTGTACGGGACCCCATTTTGCCCGGGACTGCCCTATGAAACAGTCACTTCAGACCATCCCAGGAAACTGAGGATGGACAGCCCACTCAAACTATGACACCCCTTCAGCTTCTAGGGGCTATGAACGAAGATAAGGTAGCATCCGGGCTGCTGTTCATTACTGTTATAGTAAACGGACACTCCGTGAGGGCTATGGTGGACAGTGGAGCTAGCCATAACTTCATCACACCTAAGAAAGCCAAGGAGATCGGGTTGAGAGCTGTAGTCTGTGAAGGCAAAGTCATGAAGACGGTGAACACTCCAGGGCAAGCGGTGGTCAAGGTGGCTAGAGGAGTAAGCATCCAAGTAGGGGGCTGTGCTCATAAAGCATAATTCTCTCTAGTGGAGATGGATGATTTTTGACATGGTGTTCAGACAAATGTGGTTGAGGGCCAACAAGCTCCTAATCAACAGCCATGATGAGCAGCTGGTCTTCTACAGGGATGAAGGTTGGGAGGTGGTAAAAGCCTCAAAGCAAACGGGAGGTACCTTGCCCCAACTCCTCTCAGCTATGCCATTGCAGGAAGCAGTCAGGACAGGCAGTATAGCCCACCTAGTGGTCATGGAAGAGCATGAACAGCAAATCTCAGTTCCATCTATGGAACACATGCTAAAAGAGATGCAGGGTTTACTGGCAAAGGACACGGAGATCCTACCCAAAGAGCTTCCAAAGGAGCTTCTTCCTGAATGGAGGATGAATAGGAAATGAAGGTATGTTCAGGAATAGACCCTCCAACCAAGGCATCTGACAGGTTGGAACAGCAAGAGAATGTGGGTATGGATGCCTATGTAAAGACTTGCCACCGTGGTGGGCAAGCTGAAGCTTATGAAAGGGACAGTGAGCTGCGAGCTCTTGCTGCATCAGTACCACCTTCTGCAGGGGGAGCAGCTCCAGCAGGAGGAGCCATCCACAAGGAGTGGAAAAAAAGGCTGAGATCTGCCCGAGAGCAGCAGAGAGAGGATCCAGATCAGAAGCAGCGGGATAGAGGTCCGGCTTTAGTGATGGATCAAGGAGATGGTGAAGACCTCGAGAGGATCAAGGCACACCATGATAGACCGAACCGCCATAGGGAAGGTTCCGTCCTCCACGAGTCTCTCCACTTGAAGGCTGCTCCCTCCAGTGACAAAGGTACAACCTGTTAGACCCTAAACCCTAAACCCTAAACCCTAAACCGGTTTGCAGGTACCTTGCCCCAACTCCTCTCAGCTATGCCATTGCAGGAAGCAGTCAGGACAGGGCAGTACAGCCCACCTAGTGGTCATGGAAGAGCATGAACAGCAAATCTCAGTTCCATTCTGTGGAACACATGCCAAAAGAGATGCAGGGTTTACTGGCAAAGGACACAGAGATCCTACCCAAAGAGCTTCCAAAGGAGCTTCTTCCTGAATGGAGGATGAATAGGAAATGAAGGTATGTTCAGGAATAGACCCTCCAACCAAGGCATCTGACAGTTGGAACAGCAAGAGAATGTGGGTATGGATGCCTATGTAAAGACTTGCCACCGTGGTGGGCAAGCTGAAGCTTATGAAAGGGACAGTGAGCTGCGAGCTCCTGCTGCATCAGTACCACCTTCTGCAAGGGAGCAGCTCCAGCAGGAGGAGCCATCCACAAGGAGTGGAAAAAAAGGCTGAGATCTGCCCGCGAGCAGCTGGGTAAAGATCAGAGAGAGAGGATCCAGATCAGAAGCAGCGGGATAGAGGTCCGGCTTTAGTGATGGATCAAGGAGATGGTGAAGACCTCGAGAGGATCAAGGCACACCGTGATAGACCGAACCGGTTCGGGTCTAACAGGTTGTACCTTTGTCACTGGAGGGAGCAGCCTTCAAGTGGAGAGACTCGTGGAGGACGGAACCTTCCCTATGGCGGTTCGTGGACATCGTGCGCGGCTACAATGAGTCACACCCCTTTCCAAAGAAGTGAGGGAGCAAGAGTAAAAGGGGGGGAATGTAACGGGTGGCCCGTTGACAAGGGACTAAGTCTCAGTCCATCCCTCCTTCATCATTCCCTCCGGACTCAACATCGGCAGCAAGGAGAAGGTCCTTGCCCTCTTTTGGGTCAAAGGGAGAGCAACCCATTAACATGCTTCCACCTAACCAAGGGGAGCAGCCCATGGTAAGGTTGGACTCCCCAACTATGGCTAAAGGGTCCAATTCAAACGGGCATTTTGAATTGATTGGCCCTTCTAGGTGACTGTTGGAGAGGAGGTACCATGGAGGAAAAGAAGCCTTAATGAAGGCGGCTGAACGTTGGAGTCAAGGGAGAGAACTCCCTCCAAAATACAAAACCACTCACACACACACGCAGGATTCAGTAGAGAAGATAGCAAGAGAGTAGAGAGTACTCAGAACACACAGAGACATACCAAAAGAGACTCAGACCAGAATGGTGAGAAGACCAGAGCTGGGAGAGAATCTGCAGAGCTGAGAGCTCTTTGTAATCCTGAGGGAGAGAGTGTGAGCTTTGCTTCTTCTTCCATCAATGTAATCTGTCCTGTGGCGTTTTGACCACAGTGCCCCCTTCTTTTTTGAATACCAAGGCGTCGTTTTGGATGTTCTAAAATGAAGGTCTTTGAATGGCATTGTTCGTCTCCCCTCCCCTTCGATGAGTTTGCTGTCTGTAGGTGACAAACAAGGCTGTCCTTCGAGCCAGGGCCCGCCCTGGGCTTGTAGAAGAAGCCCACGAAAGGGCGTGTCGAATGAAGGGCTGTGCAGGGCGTAGTGAAGGTCGCAAGCCTTGCTCAGAAGGTTCCGTCAGGGATCCAGAGAGCGGTGCAGGTCGGGTGCTAAACCATTGGACCTAAGCTTTGGTGAAGGTCGAGGTATCCCCTTGGATATCTCCCTGGCGAAAGGGCGGAATGTGCGAGGCTCAGACCACCGAAAGCGGGCCGTTTGAGTCCCCGCTTCTCACCAACGAAAGCGGACAGAACTGCAGTTCCGTCGCGTTTCGGGTGTTAAGGGTGGCGTAGGAGCTTAAGGGCTCCATCCAAGGAGCCCTTTGGTCTAAGAGGACACCCCACAGAGTGGATCACAGAGCCAGAGTAGCGTTGACAGCGGAGCCCTCGCGCGATCGCACGGGCTGAACGGAGTTTTTGAGGCGTCGATGGAAGTTCGTGCCGGAACTCGACGGAGGCGACGAAACCCACGAGAAGTGATCTCACGCTCAACTGACAGCTTCGTTGCCGATCACCACTCGTCTGTGGATACTCCAGGGCCTAAAGAAGAAGTGCGACGAGCTCGACCACCCGTTCGACGTGTGCATGGAGTCGACGGGCGCGCCATAGCTTAGAAGCCAAAAGCTTCTATATAAGTATAAGGTGCGCCTTATAGGTCAAGCAAGGCCACGGCCCCGGTGGCTAGCCGGGCCGTGATGTATTCCGTGCACTAGCCTGCAGGTCGGGCGTTCGAATCCGGCGGTGGGGAAACAGGTCGCGAGACGACGAGGGGGCCGACTCCCTTTTGCCATTCGAACGAGTATAACTTATAACTAAGGTGGCGCCACTCGTTACACTAACCGAGTGGTCGGCTCCGTGGTTAGCCCCGCAGTTCCTCGACTTGCTGGTTGCGGGTTCGAATCCGCAGATCGATTGTGGAGCGAAGGAAGCTTTTGGGCGCATGGAGAAGCAGGGACGAGATATAAGCCAATGGAGGCCTTTAGTCATCAATACCGACGACTTGCCCCCTTGGTTAGCTCAACATAGAGCTCTGCGTGTACTTACCTGCAGGACTCGCGTTCGATTCCCGGTGGTTGATGCCCATTCTTTTGGCGATTCGGCCAACTTTGGCGGCAAGGCTAAACCCTTTTGGCGGTTCTGCTAAACTTAGCTGGGGCTAAGTTTAGCTAGTCATAACTAGCCAATAAAGAGGTTTTGGAGATCTTATTTCACAGGTGCCTTCCCACTCTCGTGTTGAGTTTCTGGAGCAAACCTCGGGTGATAGTTTTGCTTCACGGCAGTTCAGCCAGAGATTTGGGAAAGAGAGGACCTTCATGACTGTAGCTCTCGGGGAGAGATCCAGGCTCTTCTTTTGAGCAGCTGAAGGGCTCAAGCATCTTTGTGAAGGTGAAGGACACTCCAACCAGCAGAGGTTCCAGTCAGTAAGTCGTGACAACTCCAAGAGATCAAGTGATACTTTGGGGATCCCGATAGGGGACCAAACCGGGGAGCAAAGGAAAAGAGAAAAAGGTGAAAAAAGAGAAAAGGGAAAACTATGCCCTCGTGACAGTGGTATCAGAGCTGAAGGACTAAGCTGAGTCAATCCCACCTGAAGGTATCAGTTTGATAGGAGTTAACAGTTTTCTCTCACTGACAGTTCAGCTCATTTGAAGGTCATTTTTCATGGATGACTCAAATGAAATAGTGGGTTCTGAGCCAAGCAATACCAGGAGCAGAACTAAAATCAAGTTCTGTGAACATGAAGCGAGGCTTGAGGCCATAGAGCATGCTCTAACAGAGCTGCAAGACCAGCCAGGGGCTGCTACAGCAGTAACTCTCGGAAGCCAAGATAGAGCTTGCCCATGTGATGAGCAAGCTGATCAAGGATGATGGAGCTGGACCACTTGAAAAGCATCGAATCAAACTCAAGGAGCCCGAACCATACACGGGCGCACGGGAAGTCAAGGTATTGGAGAATTTTATATATGATATGCAGCAATACCTTTCCCTTGCCAAGATCACCGAGCCCCAAGAGCAAGTGCTCCATGCCTCAACCTATTTGGTGGATGATGCTAAGCTTTGGTGGAGGAACTACAAAGAAGATGAGAGAACCCACCACAACACCTACATGATTTCTACGTGGGATGAGCTCTCACAAAGGATGAGATTACAGTTCCTACCCTTCCACATCGAATGGAAGGCCCGGGATGCCTTGAATAGTCTCAAGCACACCGGAACCTTAAGGGACTTCATCAAAGCTCACTCCTCTCTCATGCTACAAATCAAGGAGATGAGTGAGGCTGATCGGTTGTACTACTTCATCACAAGGCTGAGGCCTTGGGCGCATGATGAGCTCATGAGGGAGCATGTGAAGACCGTGGCGGAAGCATACGAGGTAGTAGACCGCCCCACCGATTGGCAAGAGAAGCAGCACGGTGGAGAGAGACAAGGCCAAGCCAAGTCCAAACCACAAGTGAACAAGGGGCTTCCCCTTTCGAGAAGAAAAAGTTCAAGAGGTTTGGCTCCAAGAGGAAGTACCGTCCTATGGGAGAGAGTCCATTTGAGCAGGCCAAACCCGAAGTTACTGTTGCTCAGAAAGGTAAAAGTACAGCAGGTACTGTACAGCAGGTACTGTTCAGCCCAAGAGTAGTGTGGGATCAGCCAGAGCTTCATCAAGCCTTTCAGCCCCAAAAGGGAGTGGCTGTTACATATGTACGGGAGCCCATTTTGCCAAGGATTGCCCTATGAGACAGTCACTTCAGACCATCTAGGAAACTGCGGATGGACAGCCCACTCAAACTATGACACCCCTTCAGCTTCTAGGGGCTATGAACGAAGATAAGGTAGCATCCGGGCTGCTATTCATTACTGTTATAGTAAACGGACACTCCGTGAGGGCTATGGTGGACAGTGGAGCTAGCCATAACTTCATCACACCTAAGAAAGCCAAGGAGATCGGGTTGAGAGCTGTAGTCTGTGAAGGCAAAGTCATGAACACGGTGAACACTCCAGGGCAAGCAGTGGTCAAGGTGACTAGAGGAGTAAGCATCCAAGTAGGGGGTTGTGCTCATAAAGCATAATTCTCTCTAGTGGAGATGGATGACTTTGACATGGTGTTCAGACAAACGTGGTTGAGGGCCAACAAGCTCCTAATCAACAGCCATGATGAAAAGCTGGTCTTCTGCAGGGATGAAGGTTGGGAGGTGGTAAAAGCCTCAAAGCAAATGGGAGGTACCTTGCCCCAACTCCTCTCAGCTATGCCATTGTAGGAAGGAGTCAGGACAGGCAGTACAGCCCACCTAGTGGTCATGGAAGAGCATGAACAGATCTCAGTTCCATCTGTGGAACACATGCCAAAAGAGATGTAGGGTTTACTGGCAAAGGACACGGAGATCCTACCCAAAGAGCTTCCAAAGGAGCTTCTTCCTGAACGGGAGGATGAACAGGAAATGAAGGTATGTTCAGGAATAGACCCTCCAACCAAGGCATCTGACAGGTTGGAACAGCAAGAGAATGTGGGTATGGATGCCTATGTAAATACTTGCCACCGTGGTGGGCAAGCTGAAGCTGATGAAAGGGACAGTGAGCTGCGAGCTCCTGCTGCATCAGTACCACCTTCTGCAGGGGGAAGCAGCTCCCGCAGGAGGAGCCATCCACAAGGAGTGGAAAAAAAGACTGAGATCTACCCGGGAGCAGCTGGGTAAAGATCAGAGAGAGGAGGATCCAGATCAGAAGCAGCGGGATAGAGGTCCGGCTTTAGTGATGGATCAAGGAGATGGTGAAGACCTCGAGAGCAACAAGGCACACCGTGATAGACCGAACCAACAGGTTGTACCTTTGTCACTGGAGGGAGGAGCCTTCAAGTGCAGACTCGTGGAGGACGGAACCTTCCCTATGGCGGTTCGTGGACATCGTGCGCAGCTACAATGAGTCACACCCCTTTCCAAAGAAGCGAGGGAGCAAGAGTAAAAGGGGGGGAATGTAACGGGTGGCCCGTTGACAAGGGACTGATGAGTCTGAGTCCATCCCTCCTTCATCATTCCCTCCGGACTCGACATCGGCAGCAAGGAGGAGGTCCTTGCCCTCTTTTGGGTCAAAGGGAGAGCAACCCATTGACATCCTTCCACCTAACCAAGGGGAGCAGCCCATGGTAAGGTTGGACTCCCCAACTATGGCTAAAGGGTCCAATTCAAACGGGCATTTTGAATTGATTGGCCCTTCTAGGTGACTGTTGGAGAGGAGGTACCATGGAGGAAAAGAAGCCTTAATGAAGGCGGCTGAACGTTGGAGTCAAGGGAGAGAACTCCCTCCAAAATACAAAACCACTCACACACACACGCAGGATTCAGTAGAGAAGACAACAAGAGAGTAGAGAGTACTCAGAACACACAGAGACATACCAAAAGAGACTCAGACCAAAATGGTGAGAAGACCAGAGCTGGGAGAGAATCTGCAGAGCTAAGAGCTCTTTGTAATCCTAAGGGAGAGAGTGTGAGCTTTGCTTCTTCTTCCATCAATGTAATCTATCCTGTGGCGTTTTGACCACAAGGCCCCCTTCTTTTTTGAATACCAAGGCGTCGTTTTGGATGTTCTAAAATGAAGGTCTTTGAATGGCATTGTTCGTCTCCCCTCCCCTTCGATGAGTTTGCTGTCTGCAGGTGACAAACAAGGTTGTCCTTCGAGCCAAGGCCCGCCCTGGGCTTGTAGAAGAAGCCCACGAAAGGGTGTGTCGAATGAAGGGCTGTGCAGGGTGTAGTGAAGGTCGCAAGCCTTGCTCAGAAGGTTCCATCAGGGATCCAGAGAGCGGTGCAGGTCGGGTGCAAAACCATTGGACCTAAGCTTTGGTGAAGGTCGAGGTATCCCCTTGGATATCTCCCTGGCGAAAGGGCGGAATGTGCGAGGCTCAGACCACCGAAAGCGGGCCGTTTGAGTCCCCGCTTCTCACCAACGAAAGCGGACAGAACTGCAGTTCCGTCGCGTTTCGGGTGTTAAGGGTGGCGTAGGAGCTTAAGGGCTTCATCCAAGGAGCCCTTTAGTCTAAGAGGACACCCCACAAAGTGGATCACAGAGCCGGAGTAGCGTTGACAGCGGAGCCCTCGCGCGATCGCACGGGCTGAACGGAGTTTTTGAGGCGTCGACGGAAGTTCGTGTCGGAACTCGACGGAGGCGACGAAACCCACGAGAAGTGATCTCACGCTCAACTGACAGCTTCGTTGCTGATCACCGCTCGTCTGTGGATACTCCAGGGCCTAAAGAAGAAGTGCGACGAG
>NW_028239350.1:25000-42500 GCF_047967505.1 Dipteris shenzhenensis | reverse complement strand
CCGACGAGGTATCGAGCTGGCTTACTCCGGGCTTATGGTGTTGCTTCTCTCCAATGACTCCTTCCTCAAATCGGCATTTTCAAAGTTTTTGTTTAGCCACTCCATCAAAACGTCCCCCCACAAATATAATTGAAATTTTAGCCTTCACACCTTTGATTCTTTTGTGAAATTATACCTGCCCTCTGCCGAATCTTCTTCCTCCTTTGTTAGAAGCTCTCGAGCTCTCATTTTTCCTTCCTTCATCTTGGCTCAGTCCCCCCTCTCTTCAATCCCTTTGATGATTGTCCCTCCTCACTTTGACCGATGGCCTTCGTTGCTTTTTATCTTCTGGCCTGATCAGCTGGCAGCCCTTCTGCTTTGCTTTCTTTCTCGCTTCCAACACCCAATGTTTGGTCTTCCGATGGATGCTCTCTCTCCTCTCTTTCTTCCTGTCTCCCGATGGCTGCTACTCCGAGTTGATGCCCTCTCCCTCGGTGTCTCTTCCCCCTCTAGAAACACGCTGCCTCCCCTCTTTCTGCCAGGCCACTTGGCCTCTTTCTTCTTCTGGGCTGGAGAGGCCTAGAGCCTTCCAGTCTAGAAGTTTTTGGAGGTGACAAGTGTCACCTCTTTCTTTTTCCATCAATTGGGGATCTCCTCCCCAATTCCAGTTCCCCCCTTTTATGCCCATATGGGAAAAAAATAAATCAAATATCTTCCCACCTTTTTCCCATTAATCTCCCATCTACTTAAAAGTTTAAAAATCCCATTCACTTCTTAGAATTACCCTCCATCCAGGCCACCACTGGAAAGCCCATGAAAAGACCTACTCAACCCACTGACACTGGTCAAAAAGCCCTTTGCTTTGACTGCACCATGCACAAAAACACACTAAGTGCCATCCTGAAAAAACTCTCACAATGGTGCTATTTTTCGCTGAAACACTGTTTTTGGTCCCCAAAAAAATTGAGATGCATTTTTGCGGTTAAATGTTTGTCCTTGGGAAACGTCGCTTTTCCCCGTTTCCCCAGGTGAAACACAACGTTTCACCCTGGGGATCCAAACTTTTGTTTTCATTTTACAAACATTAAAAAAGTCAGTGTTTTTATCTTAAAATTCCTTGAAACTCTATGAAACATAGTAGAAAATCCTTGAAACCCCTTGAAATTGGATGAAACGGCTTGAACCTTCCGATAAAATCCATGAAACTTATTGGAGCTCTTTTGACAATTGAAACTTGAAACTCCATGAAAAGCCCCTTCAATTCCAGTTGATGTATGCTAAGGGTAAAATTTTGGGTGAAATTCCATTGGTGATTATGGAGCTCCCTTTAAACTCTTGAATATCCATGGAGCTCCTTTGAAACTCCTTGGAACCTCCGCGAAACTCCACGTAGCTCCAAAACTCTAATGGCCACGAATCCCCATGAAACTCCATGAAGCCGGCCAACAAAATTGGAAGTAATGAATGTATAGGCCTCAAGGCTTGTTGGATTCTGAACTTTTGTAATCATGCATATGTGTTGTCTTGACATTTTGTTTCACTTTCAAAGTTTCAACTTTTATCTTCCATCTTTCAAGTCTTGACTCTCAAGTGTCATGTACATTTTACATTTGTCACTATAAGATGTTAAGTATCAACATGATACTAGATATTGTGTATGATGTTTGAAACATTCTTTGTATCTTTGCTTCCTTCTTTTCCATCTCCTAGAAATCCCTTGACGACATGGCGTTTCCCTGTTTCATCCCCCCACAACTTTCACAAATGTTTCCGTTTCTTATTTTCGTTTCTTAAAACTATGATTTAAACCTTCCACACTGGGAAAACCCCATTTATTGCTATGAGGAGGAACCATGTAGGAGAGGTAAAAGGTTGAGGCAGAAGGCACACAACTGGACCTGCTATGTACCTTGAACAAAGTTAGAAGTATGAGGAGAAACCAATGCACAGAAGCAACAAATAGCGCACATTAGAGAATAGTTGATTTGATGGGTTATGAAGGCTAATAGAGAGCTAGCAAAAGGGAAAGACCACACATGACGACATAAGAAAAGGAAGACAAGGCGACGGGAAAGTGAAGGAAATGACGAGCTCTAAGGAAAAGAAGAAATGCGCGAATAAACAAGAGGTTGACTTGTAGGGAGGAGATGAAAGTATGAACAAGAAGATGGAATTGCAAGAGAACCAAGACTACTCTTAGAATTCTGAAGCAGAGCACCAGGTCAAGGCAAGGAGCGAGAGCTCACCCTCCATCCACACACACACACACATATATATAGATACACACACAAACACACACACACACACACACACACACACATATATATATATATATATACATAGACACACACACACACACACACACACATATATATATTTGTAGATATATATGTATAAATATATATATGTATATGTATATATGTATATATTTATATGTATATATATATATGTATATATATATATATATATATATATATATATATATACATGCTGCAGTGGTGTGCCTTCAGGATAACATTCTTCGAAGTGGTAAGGTAATACATAGGTATTTAATTAGTTTAAGAATTATCCTCTTGAAGAAGCTAAATGGATGCATGAACCCCAAAATTGAAGGATTCAACACGTCTGAGCGCGCGCTGTCTCTCTCTCTCTAACAAGTTCCTCTCTCTTTCACAAACACCTACACGCTCTCCTTTGTGGGTCTGAGGCCGCTGCCTCTCTGTGTACAACACACGACTTAATCTGAGCAACAGATTCGAGCGCTTCTGCGTTTTTGGAAGCCTACGCAGTCATCAGCAGAGAAGCAACGTTCCCATGGAAAGGAAGTACAGGGCGAGAGAGTTGCAGCGCTTCATCGCTCCCAAGTATGTGGGGGTGGCTTTTAATTTGCCCCCCTCGTGCGGAACTTTTTGGGGCCTCATGGAAGAAGAAATTGACAGGCTTTCTCTCGAAGAAGGTTATCTTTTTAGCAAGGATGTTGAGAACGTTCTTTCCTTTCTAACCAACTTTTTCTCTGTCAGTCTTGTTGAAACCATTCGGGTCAACATGGAGTTCCTACAAAACTCTTACTTGGGCATGCAATACACATTGCGCCCTGGCAAAGCAGGGCTTGCGATTAATGTGCTGCGTGATGTACAAATGGAATGTGATGTACAGGGTTCTGTATTACAGGGGTTTCTTGGGCATGTCGAATCTGTGACTGACAGTGATACTGATGAGAATGATGCTCCATGCGATGCTGGTGATGATGGATGGCACACCCAACGTCGTCGTCAAAGGAGATCAAGTGCCTCTGCACACAACAGTTTGGAAAGCACATCTAGGGGAGCAAGTAATAGAGCAGGAAGGGGAGTGGGAGCAGGCCGTGGAGCAGGTGGTGGTAGAGGCAGTGGAGAGGGAGGCAGCCCTCAGGTTCACTTTGAGAGTATGGAGGGAGACAGTTGTGGTTCTCATGTCTCCATTTTCAACGCCGCCTTATGGAGATCTTGATAGACACCAGACCTTAAAGGCAAGGTCTTGGGAGTTTGTATCTCATGCTGCAGTGGAGGATCATTCAGCGAGGATATATAATCCCAACACATGCGAAACTGGATCAGTTTATTTATTTCATGGCACAAGAAATAGACACTTGGAAGGCTTTCAAAGGAGAGGCATTGCTCCCTTGTTTAACCGCAATGAGTTTAGCATGAGAGAGGCCTTTTATGTCTCGAATTCCATCAGGCAAATTTATGAGCACCCTTTACATTATCATCCATCCAGATGTGCCACCGACACCATTGCTGTTTTTGTATTCGAGGTAGATGTTCGGGTACTTCATGGCATTGAGCCTCCTCCAGGAGAGCGTACTCCACTCACCAATTTGTGGTTTCCAGACAATGAGGAGAATTTGTCAGCATGGAGGAGGTTTTGTAAAAATAATTTTACACTGGTAGGTTTGGATCACTCTTTTGACATTGTCATAGGACCTGTGTGCCTACCTAGAGATGAAGGTGATTATGGCAAGATGGAGGTGAGGCTACCAAGAGATGCACCTTTCACACAGATTGCCTTTTGTTCGACGAGGGCGAGATCTTGGCTTGAAAGTTGCTTTAAGAAAATCTTTGTGGAGGCAAGAGGTGTGCCGACAACCTCAGCATGATCCGTAGAGCTTATTTTTTAGATGCTTTGCAATGCCCACTTTTGTAAAACAATTTTTTGGTCTCCAATTTTGGAGTGTACTAACTATGGTATGTAAACCAAATGCTATTTGCTGATAGATGAAAATATTTGTAATGGTGGTTTTGTGGTCAGCAGCTTATAACATAATAGTGTTGCAAAATTGCTAGTTTTTAGCCTTTAGCCCAATTGTTTGTTTTTGTGAGCAGTTTCTTTTATTGATGGCCACAGTATTTACTTCAAGCACTTCCATTTAGTATATATATGTTGAGGTAAATTGAAAATTTGATTTGCTATTCTTGTTTGACAACCCCAAGGCACAGGCAATGTCACCAGTAATTTCATTCAACTCCTCTTGCTTTTCATTAATTTCTCCACCTTTTTGTGCACTGTTTATATTTTTCAGGATTGATCTCGGTATTAGTCTTTGTTTGATTCACTCAATATCGAAAAAATGCATGAGAGTCTTCTAACATCCTCTCTTGGGTCTTGGGTGGGAGACAAGTCCAAAAATGTGGTGGTTACAGAAGGCTAGTTGAAGCGATAATCCAAGAACCCAAACCCTGACACCACAAGCAGCAAACATATCATTGGCTTTGCGATAACAAGTTACAGAGCTTCCATGATTGGCCGACCAGAGTGCGAGGTGCATCCTCTGATGAATAGTGCTTCAGCTGACAAAGTATTGGCCTTTTTCGTCCCCTCTAAATACATAAAGAAGGTAAACCATATCTGGGACCACCCTTCTTGTGCTTCTTTAAGCTTCTTGGGTATCCAAATTTCCTTTGTTGTAATACATGAGACTTGTGACTTTTGCTTTGACGACTTTTGTGTCTCATGTCCCTGTTGTCCTGACTCCCTGGTTGGAATCCTTGTTTGATCAGATACTTCTTTTTGTTGATCCTTTTCGTCATCCGTGTCGGGAAGATAACACTCTTCGCCAAGAAAGGGTTCAAAGATATTTTGGCCTTTGATAGTGAATTGTAACCCATCCCTTACCCAAAGTGGAATTGCGTTGTAAGTCCTTTGCCACGGAACGCCGAGAATGACTGGCGTTATTTGCTCCCCAGGCTCTTGAAAAGTAAATCCTAGGACAATCCCTGCACTCACTATGGTATGCTGTACTGTAATAGTGTCTTCTGCTCAGATTTATTAGACACGCGTGTCTAATAAAAACACAGATTTTTGAAGACCTGACTATATAGCCGTGTTCTACTATGTATGTACAGTCTCTACACCCAGTTTGATTGCAAAATGTCCCCGATGTCTCTCTGTTTGACCCTATTTACTTGGTTTGTCCTGCAAAAATGAACTACGGCTACCTGCTCTAACCACCTCCTTGAGTATCTCTTCCAGTATATGCAATGTACAATGTATGCAAGTGAGATATATCTATTCAGATGTGCAAAATCTCACTGTTCTGTTAGACACGCCTGTCACATGCACACACAATCTCTTTGCAGCTTTAAGGTGTACACTTCATCTACTAGAGGAGGACATGCCAAAAATAAGTTTCAAGAGCAAAAATGACCACTAATCCTTAGACACGCGTGTCTAATGATTCTTGGTGATTTGGTGATTCTGGCACTTGAAATCTACTTAATAATGCTTGGGCAACTCATTTATGAGGTTAGATGTGGTCAGATGCAAGTGATGTGTCAAATTCCTTAGAGGAGGCCGATCTGATTTGATGGGTTATGATTTGATTTGGGGGTGGGGGGGGGGGGGGGGCATGGGGGGTGGGGGGGGTCGCGTACCCCCCCCACCCCCCATGCCCCCCCCCCCCCCCCCCACCCCCACCCCCCATGCCCCTCCCCCCCCCTCCCACTCCCCATGCCCCCCCCCCTCCCCAACACCCCATGCCCCCCCCCCCCCCTCCCACTCGCCATCCCCCCCCCCCCCCCTCCCACTCGCCATGCCCCCCCCCCCCCCAAACACCCCATGCCCCCCCCCCCCCCCCCTTGCGGGCATGTCGCATACCCCCCCCCCCCCCACCCACCATCCCCCCCCCTCCTTTGCACGACATCCCTCCCACCCCCGCACTCCATGCCCCCCCCCCCCTATCGTGAGTGTTTAGCGGAACCTGTGACGAGTGGAGCCGCCACCCTGCCAGCGACTATATTATGGGGAGTGGTTCTCCTGCTTGTGGGCAAAGGCCGACTGTTGAACGAGGGTCGTGGTGTGGTGAGGCGTCTAGTCCCCCACCCCTCTTGTGACTACCGAAGGCTTCATGGGTGGGTGAGCCCTTCTCTCCGCTGAACGTTTTGGCCGTTTTCGTGCATGCCCGTCTTGCGAGATTCGGCACGGTAGGCCAAACCGGAAGTTACTGCTGCTCAGAAAGGTAAAAGTACAGTAGGTACTGTTCAGCCCAAGAGTAGTGTGGGATCAGCCAGAGCTTCATCAAGCCTTTCAGCCCCGAAAGGGAGTGGCTGTTACATATGTACGGGAGCCCATTTTGCCAGGGATTGCCCTATGAGACAGTCACTTCAACCATCCAGGAAACTGAGGATGGACAGCCCACTCAAACTATGACACCCCTTCAGCTTCTAGGGGCTATGAACGAAGATAAGGTAGCATCCGGGCTGCTGTTCATTACTGTTATAGTAAACGGACACTCCGTGAGGGCTATGGTGGACAGTGGAGCTAGCCATAACTTCATCACACCTAAGAAAGCCAAGGAGATCGGGCTGAGAGCTGTAGTCTGTGAAGGCAAAGTCATGAAGACGGTGAACACTCCAGGGCAAGCAGTGGTTAAGGTGGCTAGAGGAGTAAGCATCCAAGTAGGGGGCTGTGCTCATAAAGCAGAATTCTCTCTAGTGGAGATGGATGACTTTGACATGGTGTTCGGACAAACGTGGTTGAGGGCCAACAAGCTCCTAATCAACAGCCATGATGAGCAGCTGGTCTTCTGCAGGGATGAAGGTTGGGAGGTGGTAAAAGCCTCAAAGCAAACGGGAGGTACCTTGCCCCAACTCCTCTCAGCTATGCCATTGCAGGAAGCAGTCAGGACAGGCAGTACAGCCCACCTAGTGGTCATGGAAGAGCATGAACAGATCTCAGTTCCATCTGTGGAACACATGCCAAAAGAGATGCAGGGTTTACTGGCAAAGGACACGGAGATCCTACCCAAAGAGCTTCCAAAGGAGCTTCTTCCTGAACGGGAGGAGGAACAGGAAATGAAGGTATGTTCAGGAATAGACCCTCCAACCAAGGCATCTGACAGGTTGGAACAGCAAGAGAATGTGGGTATGGATGCCTATGTAAAGACTTGCCACCGTGGTGGGCAAGCTGAAGCTGATGAAAGGGACAGTGAGCTGCGAGCTCCTGCTGCATCAGTACCACCTTCTGCAGGGGGAGCAGCTCCAGCCATCCACAAGGAGTGGAAAAAAAGGCTGAGATCTGCCCGGGAGCAGCTGGGTAAAGATCAGAGAGAGGATCCAGATCAGAAGCAGCGGGATAGAGGTCTGGCTTTAGTGATGGATCAAGGAGATGGTGAAGACCTCGAGAGCATCAAGGCACACCGTGATAGACCGAACCAGTTCGGGTCTAACAGGTTGTACCTTTGTCACTGGAGGGAGCAGCCTTCAAGTGGAGACTCGTGGAGGACGGAACCTTCCCTATGGCGGTTCGTGGACATCGTGCGCGGCTACAATGAGTCACACCCCTTTCCAAAGAAGCGAGGGAGCAAGAGTAAAAGGGGGGGAATGTAACGGGTGGCCCGTTGACAAGGGACTGAGTCTCAGTCCATCCCTCCTTCATCATTCCCTCCGGACTCGACATCGGCAGCAAGGAGGAGGTCCTTGCCCTCTTTTGGGTCAAAGGGAGAGCAACCCATTGACATCCTTCCACCTAACCAAGGGGAGCAGCCCATGGTAAGGTTGGACTCCCCAACTATGGCTAAAGGGTCCAATTCAAACGGGCATTTTGAATTGATTGGCCCTTCTAGGTGACTGTTGGAGAGGAGGTACCATGGAGGAAAAGAAGCCTTAATGAAGGCGGCTGAACGTTGGAGTCAAGGGAGAGAACTCCCTCCAAAATACAAAACCACTCACACACACACGCAGGATTCAGCAGAGAAGACAGCAAGAGAGTAGAGAGTACTCAGAACACACAGAGACATACCAAAAGAGACTCAGACCAGAATGGTGAGAAGACCAGAGCTGGGAGAGAATCTGCAGAGCTGAGAGCTCTTTGTAATCCTGAGGGAGAGAGTG
Source organism: Dipteris shenzhenensis (assembly GCF_047967505.1). Lineage (NCBI taxonomy): Eukaryota > Viridiplantae > Streptophyta > Polypodiopsida > Gleicheniales > Dipteridaceae > Dipteris > Dipteris shenzhenensis. The sequence continues at coordinate 34,152 of NW_028239350.1, read as the reverse complement.
TGAGCTTTGCTTCTTCTTCCATCAATGTAATCTGTCCTGTGGCCTTTTGACCATAGGGCCCCCTTCTTTTTTGAATACCAAGGCGTCGTTTTGGATGTTCTAAAATGAAGGTCTTTGAATGGCATTGTTCGTCTCCCCTCCCCTTCGATGAGTTTGCTGTCTGCAGGTGACAAACAAGGCTGTCCTTCGAGCCAGGGCCCGCCCTGGGCTTGTAGAAGAAGCCCACGAAAGGGCGTGTCGAATGAAGGGCTGTGCAGGGCGTAGTGAAGGTCGCAAGCCTTGCTCAGAAGGTTCCGTCAGGGATCCAGAGAGCGGTGCGGGTCGGGTGCTGAACCATTGGACCTAAGCTTTGGTGAAGGTCGAGGTATCCCCTTGGATATCTCCCTGGCGAAAGGGCGGAACGCGCGAGGCTCAGACCACCGAAAGCGGGCCGTCTGAGTCCCCGCTTCTCACCAATGAAAGCGGACGGAACTGCAGTTCCGTCGCGTTTCGGGTGTTAAGGGTGGCGTAGGAGCTTAAGGGCTCCATCCAAGGAGCCCTTTGGTCTAAGAGGACACCCCACAGAGTGGATCACAGAGCCGGAGTAGCGTTGACAGCGGAGCCCTCGCGCGATCGCACGGGCTGAACGGAGTTTTTGAGGCGTCGACGGAAGTTCGTGCCGGAACTCGACGGAGGCGACGAAACCCACCCCCGCACTCCACCAGTGACTATATTATGGGGAGTGGTTCTCCTGCTTGTGGGCAAAGGCCGACTGTTGAACGAGGGTCGTGGTGTGGTGAGGCGTCTAGTCCCCCACCCCTCTTGTGACTACCGAAGGCTCCATGGGTGGGTGAGCCCTTCTCTCCGCTGAACGTTTTGGCCGTTTTCGTGCGTGCCCGTCTTGCTGTCACGATCTGTGACGTATTTCTTTATCTTTCTAGACTTATGGATGGTTTAATGAATGGACACTTATGGAAGGGTATGACCTTTCGACGGGACACTTGCCCTTTCGACGGGACACTTCCTAATGAGGCACAACCCTTCACAAGAGACATTCTAATGAAGAGACATTCCTATTGTAATGTACCCTCTCATCAAGGGTCACACCCTTCACAAGGGGTACACACCTCTTCATGCACATACCCTTTGGAGTACACACCTTTTCATGTGTGACTCTTCACTCTCTATATAAGAGAGGCCAAATTGTATGGATAAAAATCACATCCACCCTACAGATATTCAAGCAATACAGTTATTCCTTTGCTCTCTGCTATCTCAGTCTCTTTTCTGTTCCTTAGCACAGTTCTAAATATAGTAAATCTAGGATTTCTTACAGTGGTATCAGAGCAAAATTCGCTCCTGCCTGTAGGAAATGCCCCCCACCTTCTAGCGCTGATCTGATACATTTTTGCCGCTAGAAGGACATCCGTGCACATAGTGCATGGAAGAGATGGAGAGGATGAGCGTAAAATTTTTAAACGCCTAAAGTCATCCTGGCCTCTCCATCTCCCTCACATCACAAGTTGATGTGAATGGACACGACCAAAATCGTGTCCTTTAAGGTGCTTGGGCTGTCCCAAAACCAAGGGACGCGCCTTTTCCACCATGGGACACACCTTTTGGTGACGAGTCTCGACTCCATGAAGACCTTCATTTCTGGCTTGGCATGGATGTTGAGAGGACGCCTAATGGGATTTTTCTCAACCAACACACAAGTATCACTTGGAGCACTTCAAGATGTTAGAGGTCAACCTCTCCTAATGTCACCTAGAGAGAGGGCTTTGCTTGTGGGTGTGCCCGCCCAGTGTGTGAGGTTAGTGTAGATGAGTGAGGGTTTGTGTTGTGTTTCTTCTGTTCATTTTCGCTGCACTTCTCACATGGTATTAGAGCCATGGTTTTCTTGAGACCCGAGGAGGGGAGGGAGTGTTGAGCTAGCACATAGAGAGGAGGTTTAGGGTGTTGTTCGGAGGTGTCTTTGAGGAGGAGTGTGTGCAAAGAGTAAACCGTTCGGGTGTCCAACAAAGGCTGACTTTGAAGGGTGTTTTCAAATCATAGAGAGGAGGTGTTCCTGAGGGATGGATAGCGAGGTGTGAAGGTACACTAGGATGTCAACCCCTTCATCCTCTTTCCCATCCCTCTCCTTTCTTCAGCCTTCTATTCCCTTCAATCCCATCCACTTTCTCTTTCACTTCAGCTTCCTCTTCACTCAAAACATACCCCATCGTGGGCAAAGGGACATACCTATTCATGCAGGGTCGCACCCCTTTTAACAAAAGGGACATATCCCCTCATGAACAGGTGCACCTATTCCAAGGGTCACACCCCTTCGAATAGGCACACCTCCTAGGCCCAAGTACCTACAAAAAGGGTACCTAGAGGGGTAAAAAGGGACAAAAATTAAACCCATCCCCTACCCCTAGGTTACCCTAACTACCCTAGGGTTAACTTAACCCCCAAATTAATTTGGGGCAAATAACCCATTGGGCAGCCCCCAACGAAAAGAGACGCACCTCTTCATTTCACATACGGATTTCGAGCAAATCCCTGCGCAACAGCCGTACAGCCTGCGCATTCTTTTCCGTACCCAGCCGTACAGCCTGCGCCATTTTTTCCGTACCCCCCCCGCGCAGTCCATCCGTACCCTGCTGCGCATCCATCGGTACCCTGTTGCGCATCTAGCCGTACGGCCAACCAGCAGCCTGCGCCATTTTCACGCCATCTGCCTGCGCCATCTACCGTACGAACCGTACAGTACTTCTGTACGGACAGCCAGCCTGCATCCGTACAGGCCGTACCGTCACTTCTGCATCAGCCTGCGCTGCCACCCTTACTTCGCCATTCTTGCTGACAGCCCCCCTCGCTATTTGCAGCCCTGGCCTTGCCATTGCAGCCCTGGATACCTGTTTTTCCTGACAGTCTGCTGCCCTCTCCTTGTTTCGCCATTTTCACCCTGCAATTCAGCACCAGTTGCCACTTTTCTCGCAATGAAGACAGCCCGTTGACAGCCCGGACCAGACAAGCCTCGAGCATTCCTCGCAAATACTGCAACCTGGACCTCCGGACAACGATTTGCAGCCTTCTTCTACGCAATAACTTGGCAGATTAAAGTATTGCCAGGTGGAGTCTTTCCAATCTGCTTTTAAGGATTCTTTTTAACAAATTACAGCAAATGAAAGAATCCACATTAAAGCATGGAAACCCCTGGTAATTCACCCGGCCATTCAAGGACATCAGCTACTACACAATATCGTGTTCAAATTGCACAGCCAGCCCATTTTGGAGCCTTTGCATCTTGGGTCTTCTGTGTCACGTGCCCTCCGAGTGACTTGGATCACATCCTCTACCTTCTGCGTGAGGCACCTCAGTTACATTATTTCCTCAGCACAGTACAGGTTGTGTTCCACGAGACACGAAGATATCCGGAACACGATATTCCTCAGGAGTTTGTTGTTCATTTTTGGAGAGAGTTCTACCCTTCACCTTCGGCATCCCCAGGGTACTCTCCACCTCCTTCAGCTCCCCGATATCCTCCTCTACAGGGTGTACCTTCTCCCAGTCAGTATTTACATCTTGAAGGCACTCCCTCTCCTGGATATCCTCCTCTTCCGACAGCAGCTCCTTATCCTTTTTCAGATCCGTGGACTCTGCTACCTACCCCTGTCTTATCACGAGCAGTAACACCTTTTTCAGAATCTCCAGTGTTACCTCCGACAGGACCTCCCTTACCAGATTTCCACGGGTGGTTCCATCCTGCCTAACCTGCCCCCTCCAATATGAGCAACCTCAGGGAGCAGCCCGAATCCTGTTTCAGGGATGGTACAAACTAGAGCGCAAGTTCGCGCCTCTCTCACTGGGATTTCCGACATGTCGCACCGCTCGCGTGAAGCCTCTCCCGAGATTAAAGAATCAAGTCCCAAAAAGACCCCTGAAGGCAACACCCAAAGTGAATCTCTATTGCAACTTCAAATATCTCAGCTTCAGGACAGCATCTCCGACCTGGTTCAAAAAGTTCAACAACTCCAAGATTCTCGAAGTCCAGCACATACAGAGGACGACGTGACGCAACCCGACGACGATGCGGATTCTTTCCCCCCCGAGGTAGAAAATACTGAACTGCGTACTCTCTACCGATTACTTCAAGCTTCCAAAACAAAACGACTTGACGTCAAACTTCCGGAAGCCTACACTGGTCAACGTAATCGCCGAACTGTTGACCAATGGCTCGCCAAAATGCGCATGTATTTTGACACTGTTGACCTCACGGAAGGCAAAAAGATCGCCTTGGCAGCCTCCCTCCTGAAGGATACAGCATTTCTATGGTGGCAACGACGCTTAAAGGACGGAAAAAGTGTGTTAACTTGGGAACGTTTTGAACACGTGCTCCGTAAGCAGTTTGTACCTGCCAATGCGGACTTCCAAGCACGATCAAAACTTCGACAGTTGGAGCAAACGGGTTCCCTGTCTTCTTATATCTCTCAGTTCACCACATTGGTGCTAGAGATTGATGGTTTAACTGAGGATGATCGCCTTCATGCTTTCATCTCAGGCCTACAACCCTCGTTACGCATTGATGTTCTTAAAGCCAATATCACCACCACTGATGGCGCTATTGCTTATGCGGAGCGCATTACAGATTTCCTCAACACAGGGAAGCAGAGTGCTACTCGCACACAGAACTCTCCTATGGCCAAAGGTGCTCGCCCTCAAGATAATACCAGGTTTCGCAAAAACTTCGGTAATCAAGGTCAGCGACAGTCTCAAGATCCCCAGAAGCCTCAGAAATCATTTGCTGGATTCCAACAGAAGCAGTCCCCCAAGGATCGTGTTTCTTCTTCTTCACAAAGTCATTACCGACAGCCCCAACATAAAGGTGCGGCCACTGACAAGAAGAACAACTCCAGCTCAAAAGGACTTTGTACCATCTGTACAGGCGACCATAGACGGTTCGATTGTCCCAAGCGACCAAAGCAAAATTCTAATATGGAACCTAGCACTTCCCCAAAAGAAGATGCTACCTCAGCACAAGACAAGAAAGGCAAAGCTGTTCGAATGGCGAATACCATCCACCTGAGCCTTGCCAGTAACCCCGAACCTTCCCTAGCTACTCAAGTACTTTGTGTTCAAGGATCGATTCGTGGAACAACGGTCACCATCCTCATCGACAATGGCTGTTCTCATAATTTCCTAGCCAGTTCTGTGGTCGATAAACTTCGGTTGACCACCAGTCCTAGCCTCATGGACTATCAGATTGAACTCGCAAATGGAACAACTTTCTTGTGCAACACCAGGATTAAAAACTTGTCTTTTCGCATCCAACATTATACGGACAAGTTGAACTTCGACATTATGCCTCTTTCTCGGTACGATGTCATACTCGGACAACAATGGCTCTACGACTATGATCCATCAATCAGTTTTCGCAGCCATACTATCCAGTTTGTCCACTAGGGAAAACTTATTGAGCTAACTGGTTCTAGGGACTCTTCTTCAACCCCAGTTGCCTCTGCCCTACAAGTAAAGAAGTGGGTTCGTAAACGCCAAGCAAAGACTTCACTTCTGTTGGTTACGGCAGTCGAGGAGACACCAACAAAGGTTCCTCCTGAATACCTCAACCAACCTTTTTTCCAGCCTTACCTGGATCTTTTTCCACAGGAATTGCCAAAGCAGTTACCACCTCGACGACCAGTGGATCACCCAATCGAACTTATTCCCGGCAGTAATCCACCGTCGAAACCTCCTTATCGGGTTTCTCACACTCAAAATGAAGAAATCCAAAGACAGGTCACCGAGCTACTCGACAAAGGTCACATTCGGCCCAGTCGCAGCCCTTTCGGATCTCGTGTACTACTTGTGGAAAAAAAGAACAAGTCTATGCGCCTCTGCATCGACTACCGAGCTCTCAACAAGCTCACTTTCAAAAACAAGTATCCATTGCCTCGCATTGATGACCTTTTCGATCAACTTCTACATGCAACACACTTCTCCAAGATTGATCTTCGTTCAGGTTATCATCAAATTCGTATACGAGAAGGCGATGAATACAAGACAGCTTTTCGAACAAAGTATGGACACTATGAATGTTTGGTCATGCCTTTTGGGTTAAACAATGCCCCGGCCACATTCATGACATTAATGAACGACATCTTCAGGCCTTTCCTCGATAAGTTCGTCATCGTTTACCTCGATGACATCCTCGTTTTCAGCAGATCCCTACATGAGCACAAACAACATCTTCACCAAGTTTTTGAAGTTCTCCGCGCAAATTCTCTCTACATCAACATTGAGAAGAGTGAGCTCTTCAAGACCCAACTTGAATATTTGGGACATGTTATTTCAGCTCAAGGTATTTCTGTGGATCCCAAGAAGGTCGAGGTAATCCGAAACTGGCCTACTCCTAAGAATGTTCATGATGTCCGCTCTTTTCTCGGATTGGCAAACTTCTACCATACAAAGGTATATCAGTTTTCCGAAATCGCAGCTCCTATGTCCGAATTATTGAAAAGCACAGCAATTTTTCAGTGGCTTCCCGAAACAGAGTATAGTTTCCAACAACTCAAGCAAGCACTCACTACCACACCAGTTATGGCTATTGCTGACCCAAACCTTCCATTTGAGGTCATGACCGACGCTTCCGACATCGCTACAGGAGCAGTCTTGATGCAAGAAGGCAGAGAGATTGCTTTTGACAGCCATAAACATTCTGATATCCAAACCCGATATCCGGTTTATGATAAGGAGTTTCTTGCTGTTGTACATGCTTATCGCTCTTGGAAACATTATCTCATGGGTGCCGACTCTGTGGTCAAAACAGACCACCACTCTCTCAAGTATATTTTTACTCAGCCAGTCATGAACGCTCGACAAGCACGCTGGGTTGAGTTTTTGGCCAACTTTCACATGACCATTGAGTACATACCAGGACTACGCAATGTAGTTGCAGATGCTCTCGGCAGGTTACCTCTAGCATCAGCCATGGTAATCTCTACATTATCTGTGGATGTTCCGAATTCATTCAAAGGAAAGTATTTCAATGATAAAGACTTCGGCACCGCAGTACAGGTTCTTTCCAAAGATCAACATTCGACTTCCGAACAAAAGATTTTCTCATCCTATTCTTATACGGACGACCTTCTGTATTATCAAGATCGCGTTTGCGTACCACATGACAAGGATGTTCGACGTCTTTTGTTAAAAGAGCATCATGTAGTTCCTTATGCTGCCCATCCAGGCATCAATAAGACTTATCGGTTACTCAGTGCAACATACTACTGGCCTCAGATGAAAAGAGATGTCATCAACATGGTTACATCTTGTCTATCATGTCAACAAATGAAAGCAAGTCGACGACTTCCAACAGGACTTCTTCAGCCTCTTCCAGTTCCAACTGAAAGGTGGGAAAGTATTTCCATGGATTTCATTACAACACTACCACGATCCTCTAGAGGTAACACTCAGATTATGGTAATTGTTGATCGATTGTCCAAAATGGCACACTTTGTTGCTTGCAAAAGCAGTGCACAGGCCCCGGACATAGCCAAACTCTTTATACAACACATCTTCCGACACCATGGATTACCCAAGAATATCATATCCGACAGAGATCCTAAGTTTACCAGTCACTTTTGGATTTCACTCTTTGAATCTTTGGGTACAACTCTACTGTTCAGTTCAGCTTACCACCCAGAATCAGATGGACAGACTGAAAGAGTCAACCAAGTTCTGGAAGAAATGCTTCGACATTATGTTCAGTCACGCCTCGCAGCCTGGGAAGAGTATCTACCACTCCTCGAGTTTGCTTATAATAACTCTTTCCATAGTGCCATCAGCATGACTCCATTCCAAGCAGCTTATGGACACACTCCGATTGTACCAACAAATTTTGTACTTCAACATCGAGTGGCCCTAGCTGATCAACTGGTTCAAGAAATGCAAGACATTCTACTGCAAGTCAGGGATCATATGCAAAAAGTGCAAGAGCGGTATCAACGGTCTGCCAACAAACATAGACGTCACCTAGAATTTAACACTGGTGACATGGTGCTATTATTTGTAGCCCCACATCGCTATAAGACGGTTAAGTCTGTGTTTCCTAAGTTGCGACCCAGATACTATGGACCTTTCCGGATCGTGAAGAAAAATTCACCTTTAAGTTATAAATTGGAATTACCACCATCATGGGGTAAAATCCATCCAACCTTTCATATTTCTTGGCTAAAGACGTACATTCCAAGCGATGAAGCAGTTCCTCCTGCAGGTGATTATGTCCCAGAAATCGAAGACGATTATGTTCTCCTTATTCCTGAGCGTATTCTGGACCATCGACAGCGAGAGACTCGACATCGACTTATCACGGAATTCCTTGTTCTTTGGCGAGATCTGGACGACTCCGACGCTACTTGGCAGTCTGATGAAGACTTACAGCAGTACCCTGATCTTTTACAGCAGTATTTTTCAGAATCTACCATGATATTTTCTACATCGGTTCATTATCTCCACCAGGGTCTTCTTTTGAGTGGGAGGGGATGTCACGATCTGTGACGTATTTCTTTCTCTTTCTAGACTTATGGATGGTTTAATGAATGGACACTTGTGGAAGGGTATGACCTTTCGACGGGACACTTGCCCTTTCGACGGGACACTTCCTAATGAGGCACAACCCTTCACAAGAGACATTCTAATGAAGAGACATTCCTATTGTAATGTACCCTCTCATCAAGGGTCACACCCTTCACAAGGGGTACACACCAAAAATCACATCCACCCTACAGACATTCAAGCAATACAGTTATTCCTTTGCTCTCTGCTATCTCAGCCTCTTTTCTGTTCCTTAGCACAGTTCTAAATATAGTAAATCTAGGATTTCTTACACTTGCGAGATTCGGCACGGTAGGCCAAACCGGAAGTTACTACTGCTCAGAAAGGTAAAAGTACAGTAGGTACTGTTCAGCGCAAGAGTAGTGTGGGATCAGCCAGAGCTTCATCAAGCCTTTCAGCCCCGAAAGGGAGTGGCTGTTACATATGTACGGGAGCCCATTTTGCCAGGGATTGCCCTATGAGACAGTCACTTCAGACCATCCAGGAAACTGAGGATGGACAGCCCACTCAAACTATGACACCCCTTCAGCTTCTAGGGGCTATGAACGAAGATAAGGTAGCATCCGGGCTGCTGTTCA
>NW_028239350.1:2500-20000 GCF_047967505.1 Dipteris shenzhenensis | reverse complement strand
GTTCCTCGCAATATCCGGACGGGTGATGAATGCATTCTGTATGGAGCGTCCAATGCTGAGCTGACGCGTTTCAAGTTTGATGCCTTACCCATGCCCACAGAATGGGACATGGATTATCAGCAAATTGCTAATGAAGCTGATGCCCTGCAAGCGCCGTGGTCTGCAAGCGCCGTTTACAGTTGAAGATACTCCAACACGTTCCCTTATCCGCCGGCGGGCTTCTCCTTCTCAAAAGAAAATTGTACGGCTCTCTTTTCCCTCTTCATCAACAGTTTCGATTCAGAGTAATCAGCCAGTGTCAGATATTGGCTCTGAACAGTCAAGCCGAATGGAATCTGTTCGTGATTGGGTTCTCCAAAATGCTGCTACTCAGCATCCCACTGATGCGAGTCTGCAGTATCGCAGTACGATGGCTGTCAATCCGCCACCTCCTCATGTCCAATCAAATTATGAGGTGGTGACTCCGAAGATGGCCCCACTGATGATGTTTCGGCCCACCTTGTGGCCAAATCCAACAGGCTATCAAGATGAGATGGAAGATAATAGTAAGATTCTTTCTTCCCCTTTTGCTGTTGCTCCACCCAATGTTCCTGACTCGAAAGTTCCTCTTGAACAGCAACAGTTAAATTGGTGTAATGCACATAATCTGCAAGTGCAAGCCAGCCTGGATGATTGTCGGATCGCACTATATAATTTGCAGTTAGCTCTTGCTAAGCTCGACTCGAAGATCACAGCTGCTCTGCCGCCGACTCCGTCTTCTGCTCCTGTGTACAGCCCCTCTGAATCCTCTGCAGTTCCTTATACATTACCTCCTGCCTCTTCTGCCCCTTCACTTCAGTATAATTTCGCCCCTACTTTTATGTTTCATACCTTCTTAGCTGATTGTGAAGTCACAGATGAGCTTCCTTACAATGCTGCTCAAGCTGCTGAATGGTTGGATGCACACCATCCCCTCATCCGTGCTTTCCACCGGACTCCACAGGATGCATCCGATCCCGCAGATATTTCATCTCCCCTTGGAGGAGTTATTCCTCTTGAGCCTCGTTTGTTCTTTCCTCTGCTTCCTCATCCTACCCCCGGCCCAATCGGATTTGGTGATCGACATGATTCTGATTCAGACGATGATAGTCCTTCTATGTCTCCTTGTCCTCATGAATCCGTTTCTTTTCCTAGTTCTTCTTCTTTGCCTCAGCCCGGTCCTTTGCCTGTTCTTATGAACCAAGGCACTCCAATCAAACAAGAACCAATTGGGCCTGGTCTCACTGAACCCTCTGTTTCTTTTCCATCAGGAAAATTGCCTGATTTCCAACATCTTCCTGAATATACTGATGGTACGTTACATGAAGGCAGTGAGTTACGGTTTCGCCTGCAGCATAAGTCTTTCCCCGGATATGTCCTCAATATTGATGGAGCTTCCCCACAAGCCATCAAGGATATCCTTAAAATCTTTTATGGGCATATGTTATCGTTGGTTAATATTTATAAATGGTCTCACCGGGATGCTGCTATCGAAACGACAAAAGGTTTTACTGGGATTTTAGCTAACTGGTGGGAGTTCCTTTCTGAAGCATCCAAAGAACAGATTTTTGCCAGTGTTGATTCTCAACAACACGCTAATGCTCCAGATGCTCTCATTGCTGCCATTACAAATCAGTTTCTGCCCACTCTGACGGACGACAGATCTCAAGCTTCCAATGAATTCTTTGCATTAAAGCTTTGTGATCTCTTTCAATTGGCACAATACAACTCTCATGCTCAGCAACTGGTTTATCGAGCTGGACTCTTTGCAGATGTGTCAGCCAAGCGCCATTATCTGTTCAGTCTACCACACAAGCTTGGTGAAGCAGTCAATGCTATGATTGATGGGCAGACAAAGATTGTGACACTCAATAACCAGCAGACAGAAGTGCCCAAAACAGTTGCCGATTTTACTTTTGCCAATTTATTTCAGATGGTCCAAGTCTATCTCAGGAAACAGTGCACTGAGTACACCTTGAAGAATCGGATCAAAGAACTTAGTATTGTCACGCCTTCAATTTGCCAACAGTTTGTTGGGCATCATGATTTCTGCGCTACTACAACAAATCGCCATCATCTTGCAGCAAGGCATAAGGTTCGTGCCAAAGTTCCTTGTAAATGTGGTAGTACTCCGGTTTTTCCTCGCTTGCGCAAACTTAATTGGCGCCGTCGCTATCAGCGTCGCCCTCAGCGATTCTTACGCCGCAAGCGTGCAAATAGTCCAACTTCTGGCTGTTTCATTTGTGGACGTCCTGGTCATTTCGCCAAAGATTGCAAGCAGAAGCCTACAACACCACAGCAAAAACAGTTAAAGGGGTTTTTCAGTCTGGTTAATACGCCTGATGATTGGGAAGTGGTTTCACAAGGCTCAACTGATGCTAGCCTTTATGAATGCTCAGAATCAGATACACCCGAATGTTTTACTTGTCAGTTAACTCTGACTGATTCTGAAGTATGTGCTTTCATGAATACTCCATTCATTGATATCTTGGCTAGCTCTGATGATGAAGGCTCCGATGAAGGTCTTATGGATATCTCTGTTTTGCCTTCGGCTCCCTCTACTTCTTGTACAGGTCCTTTTTCTTCCTCTTTCTTCCCAATACCTCGCTCCTTTCCCCCTCCTTCAGTTTCTCTTCCTTCTGCTGGCCCTTCTGTGTTTCAACCTTTACAATCTGTACATGACTCTATCCCTAAATATCTTCCTCCACCATTCCGCCAAGTTCCTGTCCATACTCTTTCTACTCATCCTGTTGTGTCTTCTAAACCAGCACCTTGTATAGATCAGTTTCATCTTCTCCAGGGAAATATTGGGACCTTAAAAACTCATGTTGCTACTATTCTTGGTCAATGTACTCAACTCACATCTACTTTGACCAATCTAGATAATAAGGTCTCCCAGCACTTACAGACGTGTCATCTACAGCCTTCTCCTACTGTTTTGTCTTGTACAGATTTCTTTACTACACCCGCCAAGCCAGTCCGTAATACTATGAAGACATGGCTTATCTCGGTCCTCTTATCCCCACCTGGTGTTACCCCATATGCTCTCACAGCGCTCATTGATACTGGTTCAGGATTCAATATTTGCAAATATAATGCTCTTCCTTCATATTGTTGGGATCCCTTACCCGATGTGGATCACATGCATGGTTCCACCATGGGTGGCGGCATAATTGCTTGTAAACGGTTTGCAGCTAATATTCCTATCTCTTTGCAGCATCATCAGACCACAATCAATTTTTATCAGCTAGAATCTCAAGGTATTGATATCGTCATTGGCAATGATTTTTTAAATCGACATCTTCCTTTTGGTTTGTCGACCAGTACCATGGCCCTTACCATCAATAATATTTTGGTACAAATCCCTGCCCGTGAACGAGTTGTCAAAGTTCTCAAACCATATGTGGAGGATTTGGCTATTGTCACTCAATGCTCTCCTGTATCCCCACATTGTGCTGCTCCAATGGAATATCAACCATCACCAACGCCATCGCCTCCTGCTGAAGGACTCACATTTAGTCCTCCTCCTGCTGCTACCGATCCTGTGCCAACTGATGCTCAGCCATTGCTCACAGAACAGGAATTGCATGATCTGGTTTCTGATCTGGTTCAAAAAGATACTGCAAAGTCTCTCCGTCGTCAACAGTATACAGTTTTTCTTTGTCAAAACTTAGCTGACATGGAGCAACAACTTATTCAGAATTGCAGTAATACTTCTCCTCAAGCATTTAAGCACATCTATCATCACCAGATCGGGCTTCCTCTGAAACCAGGATCCAAACCCTATAAGGAAAGTCCTTATGGGTTTACACAAGAAGACAGGTTGCTATGCAATACGGAGATTGCCGAACTTCTTGATCAAGGGCTCATTCGTCCCTCTACCTCTGCTTGGGCTGCCGCCGCCTTTTATGTGAATAAACATTCTGAACAAAAGCGCGGCAGGAAAAGGTTGGTTATCAACTATAAACCAATCAATAAATGTCTGGTTCCTATTTCCTATCCCTTGCCCAACAAGGAATACTTGATGCAGAAAATCCGTGGTGCCACCATGTTTTCTAAGCTCGATCTAAAGGCTGGTTTCTGGCAGATTGGTCTTCTCCCTGCTGACCAACATAAGACCGGTTTTGTGGTTCCCCAAGGATTTTACGAGTGGACTGTGTTACCCTTTGGGCTCAAAACAGCACCTGTGGAATTCCAACGTTATATGGATTCTATTTTTCGACAGTATCATGACTTCTGTCTAGTCTATATTGATGATATTTTAATATACAGCAAAGATGCGCATCAACACCTTCAACATCTCCAAGTCATTTATGAGGCTTTGAAGCAACATGGTTTGGTTCTTTCTCCCACCAAAATCTCCATTGGCAAAACATCTATTGATTTCTTGGGAGTTTTAATCAACCAAGGGACTATCCAGCTCCAAGATCATGTTCTAAAAGCATTGGAGGCTTTTCCTCCTGAATTGCGTGATCGTCTCCAACTTCAGCGCTTTTTGGGGTGTTTGAATTATCTCTCTCCATTTTATCCTCATTTAGCCAAGGATCGATATCTCCTTCAGCTTTGCCTCCGGAAAGATGGTCCAGCTTGGGGACCCCCGCAAACAACAGCATTGGCTAATATCAAGCGCCAAATCTTGACACTACCCCCTTTGGCAATTCCCTCGCCAAATGCATCCCTTGTGATTGAAACTGATGCATCAGATAATTTCTGGGGTGCAATTTTGCTCGAACAAGTGAGCCCTCAACATGAAAAGATTTGTGCTTTCCGTTCAGGGATTTTTCAAGGCGCAGAACAAAATTATCATTCCATTGAAAAGGAAATCCTGGCAGTAAAAAAGGCAATACAGAAATTAGAAATCTTCATCTTGAATAAACCTTTTTTGGTCCGCACAGATAATCAAAATTTTAAGACTTTCTGTACACGCAAGATCGACAAACAGATTGGTCGCGGCCGACTTGCCAGATGGCAAGAATTTTTTGCTATGTATGATTTCACTGTCGAATGGAAAAAGGGTAGGGTTTAGGGTTTAGGGTTTAGGGTTTAGGGTTTAGGGTTTAGGGTTTAGGGTTTAGGGTTTAGGGTTTAGGGTTTAGGGTTTAGGGTTTAGGGTTTAGGGTTTAGGGTTTAGGGTTTAGGGTTTAGGGTTTAGGGTTTAGGGTTTAGGGTTTAGGGTTTAGGGTTTAGGGTTTAGGGTTTAGGGTTTAGGGTTTAGGGTTTAGGGTTTAGGGTTTAGGGTTTAGGGTTTAGGGTTTAGGGTTTAGGGTTTAGGGTTTAGGGTTTAGGGTTTAGGGTTTAGGGTTTAGGGTTTAGGGTTTAGGGTTTAGGGTTTAGGGTTTAGGGTTTAGGGTTTAGGGTTTAGGGTTTAGGGTTTAGGGTTTAGGGTTTAGGGTTTAGGGTTTAGGGTTTAGGGTTTAGGGTTTAGGGTTTAGGGTTTAGGGTTTAGGGTTTAGGGTTTAGGGTTTAGGGTTTAGGGTTTAGGGTTTAGGGTTTAGGGTTTAGGGTTTAGGGTTTAGGGTTTAGGGTTTAGGGTTTAGGGTTTAGGGTTTAGGGTTTAGGGTTTAGGGTTTAGGGTTTAGGGTTTAGGGTTTAGGGTTTAGGGTTTAGGGTTTAGGGTTTAGGGTTTAGGGTTTAGGGTTTAGGGTTTAGGGTTTAGGGTTTAGGGTTTGCATCATGAGCGCCTGCAAACCGGTTTAGGGTTTAGGGTTTAGGGTTTAGGGTTTAGGGTTTAGGGTTTAGGGTTTAGGGTTTAGGGTTTAGGGTTTAGGGTTTAGGGTTTAGGGTTTAGGGTTTAGGGTTTAGGGTTTAGGGTTTAGGGTTTAGGGTTTAGGGTTTAGGGTTTAGGGTTTAGGGTTTAGGGTTTAGGGTTTGGGGTTTAGGGTTTAGGGTTTAGGGTTTAGGGTTTAGGGTTTAGGGTTTAGGGTTTAGGGTTTAGGGTTTAGGGTTTAGGGTTTAGGGTTTAGGGTTTAGGGTTTAGGGTTTAGGGTTTAGGGTTTAGGGTTTAGGGTTTAGGGTTTAGGGTTTAGGGTTTAGGGTTTAGGGTTTAGGGTTTAGGGTTTAGGGTTTAGGGTTTAGGGTTTAGGGTTTAGGGTTTAGGGTTTAGGGTTTGCATCATGAGCATCATGAGCATCATGAGCGCCTGCAAACCGGTTTAGGGTTTAGGGTTTAGGGTTTAGGGTTTAGGGTTTAGGGTTTAGGGTTTAGGGTTTAGGGTTTAGGGTTTAGGGTTTAGGGTTTAGGGTTTAGGGTTTAGGGTTTAGGGTTTAGGGTTTAGGGTTTAGGGTTTAGGGTTTAGGGTTTAGGGTTTAGGGTTTAGGGTTTAGGGTTTAGGGTTTAGGGTTTAGGGTTTAGGGTTTAGGGTTTAGGGTTTAGGGTTTAGGGTTTAGGGTTTAGGGTTTAGGGTTTAGGGTTTAGGGTTTAGGGTTTAGGGTTTAGGGTTTAGGGTTTAGGGTTTAGGGTTTAGGGTTTAGGGTTTAGGGTTTAGGGTTTAGGGTTTAGGGTTTAGGGTTTAGGGTTTAGGGTTTAGGGTTTAGGGTTTAGGGTTTAGGGTTTAGGGTTTAGGGTTTAGGGTTTAGGGTTTAGGGTTTAGGGTTTAGGGTTTAGGGTTTAGGGTTTAGGGTTTAGGGTTTAGGGTTTAGGGTTTAGGGTTTAGGGTTTAGGGTTTAGGGTTTAGGGTTTAGGGTTTAGGGTTTAGGGTTTAGGGTTTAGGGTTTAGGGTTTAGGGTTTAGGGTTTAGGGTTTAGGGTTTAGGGTTTAGGGTTTAGGGTTTAGGGTTTAGGGTTTAGGGTTTAGGGTTTAGGGTTTAGGGTTTAGGGTTTAGGGTTTAGGGTTTAGGGTTTAGGGTTTAGGGTTTAGGGTTTAGGGTTTAGGGTTTAGGGTTTAGGGTTTAGGGTTTAGGGTTTAGGGTTTAGGGTTTAGGGTTTAGGGTTTAGGGTTTAGGGTTTAGGGTTTAGGGTTTAGGGTTTAGGGTTTAGGGTTTAGGGTTTAGGGTTTAGGGTTTAGGGTTTAGGGTTTAGGGTTTAGGGTTTAGGGTTTAGGGTTTAGGGTTTAGGGTTTAGGGTTTAGGGTTTAGGGTTTAGGGTTTAGGGTTTAGGGTTTAGGGTTTAGGGTTTAGGGTTTAGGGTTTAGGGTTTAGGGTTTAGGGTTTAGGGTTTAGGGTTTAGGGTTTAGGGTTTAGGGTTTAGGGTTTAGGGTTTAGGGTTTAGGGTTTAGGGTTTAGGGTTTAGGGTTTAGGGTTTAGGGTTTAGGGTTTAGGGTTTAGGGTTTAGGGTTTAGGGTTTAGGGTTTAGGGTTTAGGGTTTAGGGTTTAGGGTTTAGGGTTTAGGGTTTAGGGTTTAGGGTTTAGGGTTTAGGGTTTAGGGTTTAGGGTTTAGGGTTTAGGGTTTAGGGTTTAGGGTTTAGGGTTTAGGGTTTAGGGTTTAGGGTTTAGGGTTTAGGGTTTAGGGTTTAGGGTTTAGGGTTTAGGGTTTAGGGTTTAGGGTTTAGGGTTTAGGGTTTAGGGTTTAGGGTTTAGGGTTTAGGGTTTAGGGTTTAGGGTTTAGGGTTTAGGGTTTAGGGTTTAGGGTTTAGGGTTTAGGGTTTAGGGTTTAGGGTTTAGGGTTTAGGGTTTAGGGTTTAGGGTTTAGGGTTTAGGGTTTAGGGTTTAGGGTTTAGGGTTTAGGGTTTAGGGTTTAGGGTTTAGGGTTTAGGGTTTAGGGTTTAGGGTTTAGGGTTTAGGGTTTAGGGTTTAGGGTTTAGGGTTTAGGGTTTAGGGTTTAGGGTTTAGGGTTTAGGGTTTAGGGTTTAGGGTTTAGGGTTTAGGGTTTAGGGTTTAGGGTTTAGGGTTTAGGGTTTAGGGTTTAGGGTTTAGGGTTTAGGGTTTAGGGTTTAGGGTTTAGGGTTTAGGGTTTAGGGTTTAGGGTTTAGGGTTTAGGGTTTAGGGTTTAGGGTTTAGGGTTTAGGGTTTAGGGTTTAGGGTTTAGGGTTTAGGGTTTAGGGTTTAGGGTTTAGGGTTTAGGGTTTAGGGTTTAGGGTTTAGGGTTTAGGGTTTAGGGTTTAGGGTTTAGGGTTTAGGGTTTAGGGTTTAGGGTTTAGGGTTTAGGGTTTAGGGTTTAGGGTTTAGGGTTTAGGGTTTAGGGTTTAGGGTTTAGGGTTTAGGGTTTAGGGTTTAGGGTTTAGGGTTTAGGGTTTAGGGTTTAGGGTTTAGGGTTTAGGGTTTAGGGTTTAGGGTTTAGGGTTTAGGGTTTAGGGTTTAGGGTTTAGGGTTTAGGGTTTAGGGTTTAGGGTTTAGGGTTTAGGGTTTAGGGTTTAGGGTTTAGGGTTTAGGGTTTAGGGTTTAGGGTTTAGGGTTTAGGGTTTAGGGTTTAGGGTTTAGGGTTTAGGGTTTAGGGTTTAGGGTTTAGGGTTTAGGGTTTAGGGTTTAGGGTTTAGGGTTTAGGGTTTAGGGTTTAGGGTTTAGGGTTTAGGGTTTAGGGTTTAGGGTTTAGGGTTTAGGGTTTAGGGTTTAGGGTTTAGGGTTTAGGGTTTAGGGTTTAGGGTTTAGGGTTTAGGGTTTAGGGTTTAGGGTTTAGGGTTTAGGGTTTAGGGTTTAGGGTTTAGGGTTTAGGGTTTAGGGTTTAGGGTTTAGGGTTTAGGGTTTAGGGTTTAGGGTTTAGGGTTTAGGGTTTAGGGTTTAGGGTTTAGGGTTTAGGGTTTAGGGTTTAGGGTTTAGGGTTTAGGGTTTAGGGTTTAGGGTTTAGGGTTTAGGGTTTAGGGTTTAGGGTTTAGGGTTTAGGGTTTAGGGTTTAGGGTTTAGGGTTTAGGGTTTAGGGTTTAGGGTTTAGGGTTTAGGGTTTAGGGTTTAGGGTTTAGGGTTTAGGGTTTAGGGTTTAGGGTTTAGGGTTTAGGGTTTAGGGTTTAGGGTTTAGGGTTTAGGGTTTAGGGTTTAGGGTTTAGGGTTTAGGGTTTAGGGTTTAGGGTTTAGGGTTTAGGGTTTAGGGTTTAGGGTTTAGGG
Organism: Dipteris shenzhenensis; assembly: GCF_047967505.1. Lineage (NCBI taxonomy): Eukaryota > Viridiplantae > Streptophyta > Polypodiopsida > Gleicheniales > Dipteridaceae > Dipteris > Dipteris shenzhenensis. The sequence goes on along the minus strand of NW_028239350.1, from coordinate 11,011 downwards.
TTTAGGGTTTAGGGTTTAGGGTTTAGGGTTTAGGGTTTAGGGTTTAGGGTTTAGGGTTTAGGGTTTAGGGTTTAGGGTTTAGGGTTTAGGGTTTAGGGTTTAGGGTTTAGGGTTTAGGGTTTAGGGTTTAGGGTTTAGGGTTTAGGGTTTAGGGTTTAGGGTTTAGGGTTTAGGGTTTAGGGTTTAGGGTTTAGGGTTTAGGGTTTAGGGTTTAGGGTTTAGGGTTTAGGGTTTAGGGTTTAGGGTTTAGGGTTTAGGGTTTAGGGTTTAGGGTTTAGGGTTTAGGGTTTAGGGTTTAGGGTTTAGGGTTTAGGGTTTAGGGTTTAGGGTTTAGGGTTTAGGGTTTAGGGTTTAGGGTTTAGGGTTTAGGGTTTAGGGTTTAGGGTTTAGGGTTTAGGGTTTAGGGTTTAGGGTTTAGGGTTTAGGGTTTAGGGTTTAGGGTTTAGGGTTTAGGGTTTAGGGTTTAGGGTTTAGGGTTTAGGGTTTAGGGTTTAGGGTTTAGGGTTTAGGGTTTAGGGTTTAGGGTTTAGGGTTTAGGGTTTAGGGTTTAGGGTTTAGGGTTTAGGGTTTAGGGTTTAGGGTTTAGGGTTTAGGGTTTAGGGTTTAGGGTTTAGGGTTTAGGGTTTAGGGTTTAGGGTTTAGGGTTTAGGGTTTAGGGTTTAGGGTTTAGGGTTTAGGGTTTAGGGTTTAGGGTTTAGGGTTTAGGGTTTAGGGTTTAGGGTTTAGGGTTTAGGGTTTAGGGTTTAGGGTTTAGGGTTTAGGGTTTAGGGTTTAGGGTTTAGGGTTTAGGGTTTAGGGTTTAGGGTTTAGGGTTTAGGGTTTAGGGTTTAGGGTTTAGGGTTTAGGGTTTAGGGTTTAGGGTTTAGGGTTTAGGGTTTAGGGTTTAGGGTTTAGGGTTTAGGGTTTAGGGTTTAGGGTTTAGGGTTTAGGGTTTAGGGTTTAGGGTTTAGGGTTTAGGGTTTAGGGTTTAGGGTTTAGGGTTTAGGGTTTAGGGTTTAGGGTTTAGGGTTTAGGGTTTAGGGTTTAGGGTTTAGGGTTTAGGGTTTAGGGTTTAGGGTTTAGGGTTTAGGGTTTAGGGTTTAGGGTTTAGGGTTTAGGGTTTAGGGTTTAGGGTTTAGGGTTTAGGGTTTAGGGTTTAGGGTTTAGGGTTTAGGGTTTAGGGTTTAGGGTTTAGGGTTTAGGGTTTAGGGTTTAGGGTTTAGGGTTTAGGGTTTAGGGTTTAGGGTTTAGGGTTTAGGGTTTAGGGTTTAGGGTTTAGGGTTTAGGGTTTAGGGTTTAGGGTTTAGGGTTTAGGGTTTAGGGTTTAGGGTTTAGGGTTTAGGGTTTAGGGTTTAGGGTTTAGGGTTTAGGGTTTAGGGTTTAGGGTTTAGGGTTTAGGGTTTAGGGTTTAGGGTTTAGGGTTTAGGGTTTAGGGTTTAGGGTTTAGGGTTTAGGGTTTAGGGTTTAGGGTTTAGGGTTTAGGGTTTAGGGTTTAGGGTTTAGGGTTTAGGGTTTAGGGTTTAGGGTTTAGGGTTTAGGGTTTAGGGTTTAGGGTTTAGGGTTTAGGGTTTAGGGTTTAGGGTTTAGGGTTTAGGGTTTAGGGTTTAGGGTTTAGGGTTTAGGGTTTAGGGTTTAGGGTTTAGGGTTTAGGGTTTAGGGTTTAGGGTTTAGGGTTTAGGGTTTAGGGTTTAGGGTTTAGGGTTTAGGGTTTAGGGTTTAGGGTTTAGGGTTTAGGGTTTAGGGTTTAGGGTTTAGGGTTTAGGGTTTAGGGTTTAGGGTTTAGGGTTTAGGGTTTAGGGTTTAGGGTTTAGGGTTTAGGGTTTAGGGTTTAGGGTTTAGGGTTTAGGGTTTAGGGTTTAGGGTTTAGGGTTTAGGGTTTAGGGTTTAGGGTTTAGGGTTTAGGGTTTAGGGTTTAGGGTTTAGGGTTTAGGGTTTAGGGTTTAGGGTTTAGGGTTTAGGGTTTAGGGTTTAGGGTTTAGGGTTTAGGGTTTAGGGTTTAGGGTTTAGGGTTTAGGGTTTAGGGTTTAGGGTTTAGGGTTTAGGGTTTAGGGTTTAGGGTTTAGGGTTTAGGGTTTAGGGTTTAGGGTTTAGGGTTTAGGGTTTAGGGTTTAGGGTTTAGGGTTTAGGGTTTAGGGTTTAGGGTTTAGGGTTTAGGGTTTAGGGTTTAGGGTTTAGGGTTTAGGGTTTAGGGTTTAGGGTTTAGGGTTTAGGGTTTAGGGTTTAGGGTTTAGGGTTTAGGGTTTAGGGTTTAGGGTTTAGGGTTTAGGGTTTAGGGTTTAGGGTTTAGGGTTTAGGGTTTAGGGTTTAGGGTTTAGGGTTTAGGGTTTAGGGTTTAGGGTTTAGGGTTTAGGGTTTAGGGTTTAGGGTTTAGGGTTTAGGGTTTAGGGTTTAGGGTTTAGGGTTTAGGGTTTAGGGTTTAGGGTTTAGGGTTTAGGGTTTAGGGTTTAGGGTTTAGGGTTTAGGGTTTAGGGTTTAGGGTTTAGGGTTTAGGGTTTAGGGTTTAGGGTTTAGGGTTTAGGGTTTAGGGTTTAGGGTTTAGGGTTTAGGGTTTAGGGTTTAGGGTTTAGGGTTTAGGGTTTAGGGTTTAGGGTTTAGGGTTTAGGGTTTAGGGTTTAGGGTTTAGGGTTTAGGGTTTAGGGTTTAGGGTTTAGGGTTTAGGGTTTAGGGTTTAGGGTTTAGGGTTTAGGGTTTAGGGTTTAGGGTTTAGGGTTTAGGGTTTAGGGTTTAGGGTTTAGGGTTTAGGGTTTAGGGTTTAGGGTTTAGGGTTTAGGGTTTAGGGTTTAGGGTTTAGGGTTTAGGGTTTAGGGTTTAGGGTTTAGGGTTTAGGGTTTAGGGTTTAGGGTTTAGGGTTTAGGGTTTAGGGTTTAGGGTTTAGGGTTTAGGGTTTAGGGTTTAGGGTTTAGGGTTTAGGGTTTAGGGTTTAGGGTTTAGGGTTTAGGGTTTAGGGTTTAGGGTTTAGGGTTTAGGGTTTAGGGTTTAGGGTTTAGGGTTTAGGGTTTAGGGTTTAGGGTTTAGGGTTTAGGGTTTAGGGTTTAGGGTTTAGGGTTTAGGGTTTAGGGTTTAGGGTTTAGGGTTTAGGGTTTAGGGTTTAGGGTTTAGGGTTTAGGGTTTAGGGTTTAGGGTTTAGGGTTTAGGGTTTAGGGTTTAGGGTTTAGGGTTTAGGGTTTAGGGTTTAGGGTTTAGGGTTTAGGGTTTAGGGTTTAGGGTTTAGGGTTTAGGGTTTAGGGTTTAGGGTTTAGGGTTTAGGGTTTAGGGTTTAGGGTTTAGGGTTTAGGGTTTAGGGTTTAGGGTTTAGGGTTTAGGGTTTAGGGTTTAGGGTTTAGGGTTTAGGGTTTAGGGTTTAGGGTTTAGGGTTTAGGGTTTAGGGTTTAGGGTTTAGGGTTTAGGGTTTAGGGTTTAGGGTTTAGGGTTTAGGGTTTAGGGTTTAGGGTTTAGGGTTTAGGGTTTAGGGTTTAGGGTTTAGGGTTTAGGGTTTAGGGTTTAGGGTTTAGGGTTTAGGGTTTAGGGTTTAGGGTTTAGGGTTTAGGGTTTAGGGTTTAGGGTTTAGGGTTTAGGGTTTAGGGTTTAGGGTTTAGGGTTTAGGGTTTAGGGTTTAGGGTTTAGGGTTTAGGGTTTAGGGTTTAGGGTTTAGGGTTTAGGGTTTAGGGTTTAGGGTTTAGGGTTTAGGGTTTAGGGTTTAGGGTTTAGGGTTTAGGGTTTAGGGTTTAGGGTTTAGGGTTTAGGGTTTAGGGTTTAGGGTTTAGGGTTTAGGGTTTAGGGTTTAGGGTTTAGGGTTTAGGGTTTAGGGTTTAGGGTTTAGGGTTTAGGGTTTAGGGTTTAGGGTTTAGGGTTTAGGGTTTAGGGTTTAGGGTTTAGGGTTTAGGGTTTAGGGTTTAGGGTTTAGGGTTTAGGGTTTAGGGTTTAGGGTTTAGGGTTTAGGGTTTAGGGTTTAGGGTTTAGGGTTTAGGGTTTAGGGTTTAGGGTTTAGGGTTTAGGGTTTAGGGTTTAGGGTTTAGGGTTTAGGGTTTAGGGTTTAGGGTTTAGGGTTTAGGGTTTAGGGTTTAGGGTTTAGGGTTTAGGGTTTAGGGTTTAGGGTTTAGGGTTTAGGGTTTAGGGTTTAGGGTTTAGGGTTTAGGGTTTAGGGTTTAGGGTTTAGGGTTTAGGGTTTAGGGTTTAGGGTTTAGGGTTTAGGGTTTAGGGTTTAGGGTTTAGGGTTTAGGGTTTAGGGTTTAGGGTTTAGGGTTTAGGGTTTAGGGTTTAGGGTTTAGGGTTTAGGGTTTAGGGTTTAGGGTTTAGGGTTTAGGGTTTAGGGTTTAGGGTTTAGGGTTTAGGGTTTAGGGTTTAGGGTTTAGGGTTTAGGGTTTAGGGTTTAGGGTTTAGGGTTTAGGGTTTAGGGTTTAGGGTTTAGGGTTTAGGGTTTAGGGTTTAGGGTTTAGGGTTTAGGGTTTAGGGTTTAGGGTTTAGGGTTTAGGGTTTAGGGTTTAGGGTTTAGGGTTTAGGGTTTAGGGTTTAGGGTTTAGGGTTTAGGGTTTAGGGTTTAGGGTTTAGGGTTTAGGGTTTAGGGTTTAGGGTTTAGGGTTTAGGGTTTAGGGTTTAGGGTTTAGGGTTTAGGGTTTAGGGTTTAGGGTTTAGGGTTTAGGGTTTAGGGTTTAGGGTTTAGGGTTTAGGGTTTAGGGTTTAGGGTTTAGGGTTTAGGGTTTAGGGTTTAGGGTTTAGGGTTTAGGGTTTAGGGTTTAGGGTTTAGGGTTTAGGGTTTAGGGTTTAGGGTTTAGGGTTTAGGGTTTAGGGTTTAGGGTTTAGGGTTTAGGGTTTAGGGTTTAGGGTTTAGGGTTTAGGGTTTAGGGTTTAGGGTTTAGGGTTTAGGGTTTAGGGTTTAGGGTTTAGGGTTTAGGGTTTAGGGTTTAGGGTTTAGGGTTTAGGGTTTAGGGTTTAGGGTTTAGGGTTTAGGGTTTAGGGTTTAGGGTTTAGGGTTTAGGGTTTAGGGTTTAGGGTTTAGGGTTTAGGGTTTAGGGTTTAGGGTTTAGGGTTTAGGGTTTAGGGTTTAGGGTTTAGGGTTTAGGGTTTAGGGTTTAGGGTTTAGGGTTTAGGGTTTAGGGTTTAGGGTTTAGGGTTTAGGGTTTAGGGTTTAGGGTTTAGGGTTTAGGGTTTAGGGTTTAGGGTTTAGGGTTTAGGGTTTAGGGTTTAGGGTTTAGGGTTTAGGGTTTAGGGTTTAGGGTTTAGGGTTTAGGGTTTAGGGTTTAGGGTTTAGGGTTTAGGGTTTAGGGTTTAGGGTTTAGGGTTTAGGGTTTAGGGTTTAGGGTTTAGGGTTTAGGGTTTAGGGTTTAGGGTTTAGGGTTTAGGGTTTAGGGTTTAGGGTTTAGGGTTTAGGGTTTAGGGTTTAGGGTTTAGGGTTTAGGGTTTAGGGTTTAGGGTTTAGGGTTTAGGGTTTAGGGTTTAGGGTTTAGGGTTTAGGGTTTAGGGTTTAGGGTTTAGGGTTTAGGGTTTAGGGTTTAGGGTTTAGGGTTTAGGGTTTAGGGTTTAGGGTTTAGGGTTTAGGGTTTAGGGTTTAGGGTTTAGGGTTTAGGGTTTAGGGTTTAGGGTTTAGGGTTTAGGGTTTAGGGTTTAGGGTTTAGGGTTTAGGGTTTAGGGTTTAGGGTTTAGGGTTTAGGGTTTAGGGTTTAGGGTTTAGGGTTTAGGGTTTAGGGTTTAGGGTTTAGGGTTTAGGGTTTAGGGTTTAGGGTTTAGGGTTTAGGGTTTAGGGTTTAGGGTTTAGGGTTTAGGGTTTAGGGTTTAGGGTTTAGGGTTTAGGGTTTAGGGTTTAGGGTTTAGGGTTTAGGGTTTAGGGTTTAGGGTTTAGGGTTTAGGGTTTAGGGTTTAGGGTTTAGGGTTTAGGGTTTAGGGTTTAGGGTTTAGGGTTTAGGGTTTAGGGTTTAGGGTTTAGGGTTTAGGGTTTAGGGTTTAGGGTTTAGGGTTTAGGGTTTAGGGTTTAGGGTTTAGGGTTTAGGGTTTAGGGTTTAGGGTTTAGGGTTTAGGGTTTAGGGTTTAGGGTTTAGGGTTTAGGGTTTAGGGTTTAGGGTTTAGGGTTTAGGGTTTAGGGTTTAGGGTTTAGGGTTTAGGGTTTAGGGTTTAGGGTTTAGGGTTTAGGGTTTAGGGTTTAGGGTTTAGGGTTTAGGGTTTAGGGTTTAGGGTTTAGGGTTTAGGGTTTAGGGTTTAGGGTTTAGGGTTTAGGGTTTAGGGTTTAGGGTTTAGGGTTTAGGGTTTAGGGTTTAGGGTTTAGGGTTTAGGGTTTAGGGTTTAGGGTTTAGGGTTTAGGGTTTAGGGTTTAGGGTTTAGGGTTTAGGGTTTAGGGTTTAGGGTTTAGGGTTTAGGGTTTAGGGTTTAGGGTTTAGGGTTTAGGGTTTAGGGTTTAGGGTTTAGGGTTTAGGGTTTAGGGTTTAGGGTTTAGGGTTTAGGGTTTAGGGTTTAGGGTTTAGGGTTTAGGGTTTAGGGTTTAGGGTTTAGGGTTTAGGGTTTAGGGTTTAGGGTTTAGGGTTTAGGGTTTAGGGTTTAGGGTTTAGGGTTTAGGGTTTAGGGTTTAGGGTTTAGGGTTTAGGGTTTAGGGTTTAGGGTTTAGGGTTTAGGGTTTAGGGTTTAGGGTTTAGGGTTTAGGGTTTAGGGTTTAGGGTTTAGGGTTTAGGGTTTAGGGTTTAGGGTTTAGGGTTTAGGGTTTAGGGTTTAGGGTTTAGGGTTTAGGGTTTAGGGTTTAGGGTTTAGGGTTTAGGGTTTAGGGTTTAGGGTTTAGGGTTTAGGGTTTAGGGTTTAGGGTTTAGGGTTTAGGGTTTAGGGTTTAGGGTTTAGGGTTTAGGGTTTAGGGTTTAGGGTTTAGGGTTTAGGGTTTAGGGTTTAGGGTTTAGGGTTTAGGGTTTAGGGTTTAGGGTTTAGGGTTTAGGGTTTAGGGTTTAGGGTTTAGGGTTTAGGGTTTAGGGTTTAGGGTTTAGGGTTTAGGGTTTAGGGTTTAGGGTTTAGGGTTTAGGGTTTAGGGTTTAGGGTTTAGGGTTTAGGGTTTAGGGTTTAGGGTTTAGGGTTTAGGGTTTAGGGTTTAGGGTTTAGGGTTTAGGGTTTAGGGTTTAGGGTTTAGGGTTTAGGGTTTAGGGTTTAGGGTTTAGGGTTTAGGGTTTAGGGTTTAGGGTTTAGGGTTTAGGGTTTAGGGTTTAGGGTTTAGGGTTTAGGGTTTAGGGTTTAGGGTTTAGGGTTTAGGGTTTAGGGTTTAGGGTTTAGGGTTTAGGGTTTAGGGTTTAGGGTTTAGGGTTTAGGGTTTAGGGTTTAGGGTTTAGGGTTTAGGGTTTAGGGTTTAGGGTTTAGGGTTTAGGGTTTAGGGTTTAGGGTTTAGGGTTTAGGGTTTAGGGTTTAGGGTTTAGGGTTTAGGGTTTAGGGTTTAGGGTTTAGGGTTTAGGGTTTAGGGTTTAGGGTTTAGGGTTTAGGGTTTAGGGTTTAGGGTTTAGGGTTTAGGGTTTAGGGTTTAGGGTTTAGGGTTTAGGGTTTAGGGTTTAGGGTTTAGGGTTTAGGGTTTAGGGTTTAGGGTTTAGGGTTTAGGGTTTAGGGTTTAGGGTTTAGGGTTTAGGGTTTAGGGTTTAGGGTTTAGGGTTTAGGGTTTAGGGTTTAGGGTTTAGGGTTTAGGGTTTAGGGTTTAGGGTTTAGGGTTTAGGGTTTAGGGTTTAGGGTTTAGGGTTTAGGGTTTAGGGTTTAGGGTTTAGGGTTTAGGGTTTAGGGTTTAGGGTTTAGGGTTTAGGGTTTAGGGTTTAGGGTTTAGGGTTTAGGGTTTAGGGTTTAGGGTTTAGGGTTTAGGGTTTAGGGTTTAGGGTTTAGGGTTTAGGGTTTAGGGTTTAGGGTTTAGGGTTTAGGGTTTAGGGTTTAGGGTTTAGGGTTTAGGGTTTAGGGTTTAGGGTTTAGGGTTTAGGGTTTAGGGTTTAGGGTTTAGGGTTTAGGGTTTAGGGTTTAGGGTTTAGGGTTTAGGGTTTAGGGTTTAGGGTTTAGGGTTTAGGGTTTAGGGTTTAGGGTTTAGGGTTTAGGGTTTAGGGTTTAGGGTTTAGGGTTTAGGGTTTAGGGTTTAGGGTTTAGGGTTTAGGGTTTAGGGTTTAGGGTTTAGGGTTTAGGGTTTAGGGTTTAGGGTTTAGGGTTTAGGGTTTAGGGTTTAGGGTTTAGGGTTTAGGGTTTAGGGTTTAGGGTTTAGGGTTTAGGGTTTAGGGTTTAGGGTTTAGGGTTTAGGGTTTAGGGTTTAGGGTTTAGGGTTTAGGGTTTAGGGTTTAGGGTTTAGGGTTTAGGGTTTAGGGTTTAGGGTTTAGGGTTTAGGGTTTAGGGTTTAGGGTTTAGGGTTTAGGGTTTAGGGTTTAGGGTTTAGGGTTTAGGGTTTAGGGTTTAGGGTTTAGGGTTTAGGGTTTAGGGTTTAGGGTTTAGGGTTTAGGGTTTAGGGTTTAGGGTTTAGGGTTTAGGGTTTAGGGTTTAGGGTTTAGGGTTTAGGGTTTAGGGTTTAGGGTTTAGGGTTTAGGGTTTAGGGTTTAGGGTTTAGGGTTTAGGGTTTAGGGTTTAGGGTTTAGG
>NW_028239349.1:0-17571 GCF_047967505.1 Dipteris shenzhenensis | reverse complement strand
ATTGGATCGGGACATTATTCCTCATCTTTTCGATTTCTATTATTAATAACCCTTTCCTGAGATCCACGTGCTGATACGTGACGGTCCACTATACTAGCAGTTACTGGGGTGAAATCCCTCTCCGACGTAGATCACATTACATTGAAATGGTCATCTCCCAGAGGAGCATGCATTATGGCATGTACATTCTTAAAGGAACTGGCTACTCGTAGAGTACCGATATGAGCGGGTCCGGCATACATCCAATAGGCTAATTTCATGAATTATTCTTAATATTGTTTTTCGCCCCGGGATCTATTGCTATATCCGGCTCACCGTCGTAACATGAACTGGACGATCCATCAATAGGTGGGAGGAGGGACTCGAAGTAGTCCGTCCCAATTTAGAATGTTCCTGACTCTCCCACAAAAGAAGAAAAAAAAAGATCACAGAAAAGGAGATGGGGTGTATCTACTTATGCATCAAGATCTGGGACGGAAGGATTCGAACCTCCGAATGACGGGACCAAAACCCGCTGCCTTCCCCCTTCCGACCACTCAATTCCTAGGGAACAAGAAAAGGGTAGGAAAGGTGGGAGGCACCCAACAGATGGAAGGGCCAGGGCCTAGCTTCGGGAACCCGTGCTTGGCTTTTTAGCCATAGCCTTTTAAAGCAAAGCAATAGTGTGCCAGTGGCTAATGATAGTGTGCCAAGCATGAAAACATGATTCAACTTTACTTTTCGGAGGGGAAGTGCGAGTCAACGCTCCCCAACATGATTCGAAGGCTTCTTTTCATGCGGGTGGATGCGGCTAGCCCGCCTAACGGCCAGCCAAACCCGCAAAGAACCACTATAATACGCAATTATTAGAGTTCATGCGGACTCGAAAGAAATGAAGGCTTTCGGTTTCCCGCTACTAGCCGGAAGCGGAAAATGATTGGCACTTTGGAGCGGATAGCGGAAGCCTAATGCTTTTTAGCCACGCTTTCGGGTAAGCGGAAGCGAAAACGCCAAAGTGAGCGGGAAGCATTAGGGAAAATGCCACCGTGGGCGCTACCTTCAAATTTGCTTTGGAAGCCGGGAGCCACTTCCCTTCCCTGGGAAAAGCTTCCAATCTCATAGCAGCCCGTGGCTACAAAATTTCGTATATATAATGGAGCTCCAATCCTAACGAATTCAATCGATTCGAAAATTCTATCCTTAAACTGCCATAAATATCATTCGGAAAGCTAACGAACACGGAAGAAGGATCCCACATGAGTGTCTCTAAAAGGCATCCCTACCATTCAGTAGATCCAAGCCCGTGGCCTCTCTTGTTGGGGTCACTCGGAGCTTTAGCAAGCACCATCGGTGCTGTTACGTACATGCATTCATTCACAGGAGGTGGAGCACTCCGTGCATTTCTTCTTATAACGGCTCTGGTAATTCTATCTATGGCGCGCCGGCTCGTTTTCTTTCGCAACGAAATAATACCTAGATTTCGTAATAGATGTCTGACTCGGAAGCTGGCCCCGGTATGTTTGGACTTTGCGGCCATGGTTGCTGCTTTGCTTAGTTTGCTGCGGCCTAGTATAGCCGCTACTGATGAGGGGGAGGACCCTAGTTGTAGCAAACGGCTCAAGTTAGACGAGGAGGAACCCGACCCTCAAGAGCCAGAGGAAACCCCGCCTGCTCTCGTCGAAGAGATAGCTATCGCGCATGTCGCAATCGAGTTCCGAGAAGAGCTTGGAACCGTCGAAACTGTACTCGAGGATTTAAACCGTCCCGAGGGGCCCCGACCTGAAGCCCTACAAGGTTTGAATTTAAACCTTGGCCACTTGGAAGAAGTGACGCTTCGCCGCGTGGAGTATTTGGCGGCCACGTCAGGAGAGGAAGGGAGGGAACAAGTGGTGGCCGATTCGATTTCGGTCCGGAATCGCTTGAGAGAGTTCATTGAGGGACCTTTACCCCCTAGCCCGGTAGAAATGCGCCAAACCTTGGACCCGCTTGTCCACACTCTCCGTCAAGTCCGGGACTCATATGAGGAACTCATGGGGATAGAGTATTCTGACTCGGAAACGGAGGGCCCTTCGGGAGGCGGGGAGGATCCCGGATCGGGTCCGACGGAAGCAGGGGGCCCTTCCTCTGAAGCTAGCCCGCAGCCTAAGGAAGCGGGCCGGGCTGCTGGCCCCTCTTCTTCCTTTGGAGAAGCGGGACCTTTTCCTGAGGAATCCCTGTCGCCTTCTGCTTTCGGGGACGACGAGGCCTGGCGGGGGATGATCGAGCTCATCGCTGTAGAATTGATCAAATGTTTGGGATGAAGCGTTTCGTATCTAAAACAATTATGGAAGAACCGAGAATTTGCGTTTTTCGGATATTGATTCGCTTCTTCTTAACACGGTTCACGTCCCACCTGTTCTCGGAAGAGCCCATTCCTTCATTAGCTAAACTTCTTACTTTTCCGCCTCATTCAGACTTGTTTTCCATTCGTACATGATTGACGGAGGCCCTGAGCACATATGTTACTACGTTTCCAACATTATGTCCTCATTTCGTTCTCTCCTTTATTACTTATCAAATTTGGCGCTATTTGATCCTTAGTTGCTATGAAAGATGAAGAAAAGAATATGAGAAATTGTTTTACTCAAGTGGTTTCTGCTTTCTTTTGTTCCTCTTCGTCACCTTTGGTTGGGTAGTCTTCAATGTTCGGCACTTTCGTTACTGTCCGAGTATCACATCCACTAATTCGCTCATAATTAAGCCACAACCTAAGGTTCCTGACTACATAATGTTAACCGTTCGTATTTTGCTTATTTCGTTGATATGTTTTTAGGTCTCAGTAATGGTTATCTGTTTGCTGGAATCAAAAGCTATTTATTTGAAAACCCGTTTTAACAATCGTCGTATTTCGAGGGTTCATTCGCTTCTCACAGCAGCTCTGTTCACCCCCCCAGATATCTGGTTTTAAGTCGTTACCCGTTCACCTTTTCATTTTCTAATAGAGTTGGCCATCTCCGTAGCCTCGATTATACCAGTTCATGAGAAGGCGGCCCCCCCCGGGCCGCCCCCCTCCCATTGAGAAATAATAGGTTTGGAAAGGACTCAATGTGAACATTTAAGCTTGAGAAATGAGGAATTTCACCAAATCCCGGGCTGGGTGATAGAGGTTCAATGCTTCAACACCCCGAGAAGCATGCTTGGTTTAAAACCAAGCTTTATAGCTTTTTTTCCAGTGCGGTGGGTACCGGCGCATCCCTCAGAATTTGTATATAGCTGTTATATACCTCATCGGGGGGAACGCAAGGATAGCTTGCGGATGGCCAATATTGCTTTTTGGAGCTGGTTCCTATCTCGCTAGCGGGGAGTGGCGCATCCCTCATCAGGAGCTATAATTGGTATATGGCTTTTATATACCTCGATATGCTTCACGTCGCCGGTTTCGTCAACAAGCTGGCGACACAGACTCAGAGGCCGCCGGGCCCTCCGCTCCAGAAGCGGACGCACTCGCTGATGAGTGAAAGAAAAGCCCGCACGCAGTCCGCTAGGCCCTCAACCGCGTGGATATGGGTAGCCAAATGCTATGCTTGTGATACAGAGCTCAACACAGCACTCACCCCTTGACATAACCAAACGACTACTACATAGTCAAATCGGTTTCCATCGGACCCGGAACGGGGGGGAGTAGGGCATACGAAGACGAGACGAGCCTAGCCATCTGTACAAAAAGATCTCAGGATACGAAGTGTGGATCTCATATTCCGAATTCAAAAAGGGACTCATTTCAAGTGCTATATCCAAAACGTACGAAATTTCGGAAATATGGGGAAGGTGAGTGGAAAGGTCGCAAAAAAGGGTTGAGTTATATGTCAAGGTTTAGTCATATGTCATTGAAGGAAGTTATATGGGTGTCTAATAAGAATATATGAGATCAGAACCTATGAAAGCTTGCGGCTAAATATGAATTAAAACGAATGCTCCATAAAGCCATTTGTTAAGATATAATTCCTTCTGGTCGGGTGCGAAACAAAACTCTAAACAAGTCGTCTAAGTTGCCAAGAAATAGTTCATTTACATGAGTAAGAAACTGACGTATTTCCACCGGTCGCTTTCGTTTCGTATATTAGTTATCTTGTATGTCTCGTATAGTTTCCCGCGAATTAGCATCAAAAGGTTCTTCGATAGGCATAAACAAGTCGTGTTGGTAGCTGGTCAGCTTTGCAAGTCCCGAGAGGTCTTCCTCAATCATGTTTTACTATTTTGCTCTTTATACTGCGGGGGTTGGTTCACACTTTATAGCATCGCAGAAGAGGCTTTAGATCCTTTCGGGTGGCCCTTGCGGGTCACCCCCCCTTCTTGGTTGGCTGGTTCCGGCTCTTCCCTTACCTAACAGAAATGTTCAATATTACTCGAAAACAAATAGGCTAGACTGGAGTAGGTTTTTGCCTCGGGGGAGGGGCTTAATGAACCCCCCCCCGATTCTCCTCCAAGAATCAGATTCCTGAAATGAATCACTTTCATTCAGCCGGGATCGGAATCTCTCAGCCTAGCCGAGATCAGCCAGGCTGCCTATCTATGCGGTGACGAACCAGTCACCGATACAATGCGAGACCCAATCTTACGGCTAAGATACTTGTTAGAGAGGCACTAATAAGGGCCAGAATCATCTGCCCACCCGGGATTGATGGAAGGGAGAATGGTTTTCTGGCCGGTGAAAGGCTTTACGCTTCCTCCGCCAGGTTCCCGGGGTCCGAAGGACCACTCGACCGAAGCATGAGGGCCAACAATGATGGTCTCTTTGTGGCCCGGGAACCATAAACCGCATCTCATCCTTTCACACATGCATGCCAGCGGCGCATATTCACTGCATTTATTTTCTATTTATCAGTGCATCTTTCTCTCTCGAGGCATACATATAGATAGGTATTCAATGCCTGGCATTTTCAACCGCTAAAAGCCACAAGTCGAGGCACTTCTCTATAGTTCTCTCTTCCTCGAGTAATAAGCCACGGCCCAAAAGGCACAGCCGAAGGGTACAGACCCGTAGCCTACCTCTACCAAGGTGGGGCCCAGACCCACCAACACGAAAGGTAATTTCACAGCGATTTGTGCCTATGCCAGACAATAAATTCAACAAGTGAACGAGTGCCGATAGCTGAAGATGCAGCTTTCTCTATAGAACCAGCCCAAGCCACACTTATAAGAGGTTATGCCAGGCACTGCTAGCCAACCATCATTCACGAAGTGAACCTGTGCTGCTAGCTTTGAATGGCCGCCTTACCTGCCCAAGCTACACTTGTAGAGGGTTATGCCTGGGAAGGGAATGCTAGCACACCAAGTTGATTCGATCCAGGAGTTCACCGAACCGAGTTAACTACATTAGGAGTTCACGATGTGAACCGCAGCTATGAACGAAGTTCACCAGGAACCAGAGGAGTGAACACCTTTAGCCCAAAGGAGGCAATCCCACTATGACAGGAAACAAAACGGGAACTTTTGCACCTATGACAGTCACAGCAGGGGTGGTGGAAGACCGACGGAATCCGAGGCCGGCCGGGGATACCCATTCGCTGCTCTTGACCTTCAGCCCCGAGGAACTTCATCGGGCTCGGACAGCCAGCTGGCCCCCGTTCGCAGTGGCCGGGGCTTCCCGATGGAGTGGATTGGAGTGCGGGCAGAGTGGTGGGCCGTTTTTGGCAAAACAAAGAATTCTCAAACTTGGTCAAAAGAGCCTTCCCACTCCCCGAATCCGGATTCCATCCGGAATACATCCGAAATAAGCAAAAGCCTTTGCCGGGAATAAATCCGGATAAGCCTCCCCACTCCCTTTTCCCCCTTTGCCGGGCCAGGGAATCACGAAAAGCCTTCCCACTCTCTTTTCCTCCTTTGCCGGGCCAGGGAATGAATCAGGAATAACGAAAAGCCGGAATGGAAAAACAATCTTCCACCGAAATATGTTATGCTAGAAAAATGCGACACGGAACCACACCACTCGTGATGGAAGACATGCCGAGGAAAGCGGACGAGTGGGAGCCGACTTCATGATTCGAGGCAAACCCGATTGGAGGTTTGATTGCGTATGCCGGCTGATTGAACAACTGGGGTTCTCAGCTGGGAGCAAAAGCCCGGCGAGTGGCTTCAGTCATTCGACCTCCCCTTGCTCCCTACGTGGAGGTCCCTCCACTAGGCGACCGGGTACAGGACCAAGTGCTCTGGCCTTGTCGTGGCGGTTCCTGCTTTTCAGGGGAGGGCTTGTGTCCCCTCCTCCAACTAACAGAGCACAAAAACTGAACTTAAGCTTCGGATTCCCGGGAACCCCCAAAAACTCGATCTTTCTGCGATGTTCCCCGCGGAAACCCAATTGATGGTTGAAATCCCGTCCCTAGCAAGGGGAAGAAATGATACTTTATTTCATGAGAAGCAACTATCTCTTCCGTGCGAGTATCCCTTTTCCATTAGCAAGGGCATAGGGAGGGGGGGGTTCATTAAGCCCCCACCTCGAAGTGCTGCAGGCGTGCGGCTAGCATTATTGGTGATTGCATCATTGCTCATTGACCAGATATCCATTCCAGATAATCATCCTTGGAAACAGCTTCCACGGCAATAGGCGTAAACGCATAATTAGTTCCACGGATCTCACTGCGCTAACCGTAGTAAACTCCCTCTCGTTATATAAAAATGGAAATCTAATTTGAACAACCAGGTACAGCATCACGTTTAACACCTGGGGAAGGTACAGCCCGACTGTAAGGTACATCAGCCAGAGTTATAATCGTACATGAATGAGTCTTAGCTGGTACAACCACTCAATTGTCCACTTCTAATAAACATAATTAACCCAATTCCGAATCATCCTCTGGAATCGTATAACTGTCAGAAGTTAATGACTATTCATCGGAACTGTTATAGTCTGAATACTCATAAGGTTGGGTCGACGGCCAGCCCCTTTCTAGGTCCATTCGCCTCCCTCCGAACTGTACTTGCAAGTTTCCCCGCAAACAGCTCTCCGCGCCTATTAACACTTGAGGAGTATACTACTATTTCGTTAGGTCTTTCTCAAGTCTTTCAAGGATAGACCGTCACACTCCGGTGGATCGAACGGTGACATTCCCGGCAAGCTAGGAATCTGTTTCCCGTTCAATTAAGCCGACCGACCGACAAGGTAACCCCCCAAACGAAAAGGCTGATATGTCTTACCTGGAATAATACAACCATTTCCACTTATGGTCAATTCTCTGTGACCCCTGAGTTTCCACCGGAATTTCGCAACGTTCCTTACTGCGAGCAGTTGAGACCCTGGTGGAATATAAGCGCTGGTCCCCTTCGGTAAAGTGCTCGTGCTTGCTGTTACCTACCGTAGGACCTCCGTCCCCGGGGAAGGCAGAGCAGGAACAGTCAACCTTCGGCATCGTTCTTCCTCCGGTAGTTTCGTAACTACTGTGGTTGTTGCCAACGTGTCGGGGATCCCCCATTCCAGAGATGACGGGGTCAGGCCTGTTGGGTCCGAAGTTGTATGCCACTAGCTGTGGTGTCGATGGATTCACTACTTCAGCGCTGTCATTGGACATCGCAAGCTGAGCATCCATTTCCTGCGTATTGCCTATACTGGAAGCAGGGATGTATACCTCCAACGACTTCGGGAATGGAACCATAGGCTTCTCATTAGCTGGGGGAGCCTTTTCAATGCATGGGTAACACCTCAACCTCCCGTTTCTGGCATGCTCTAGTCCCTTGAGTCTCTCGACGTCAGACGAGAATTTCCCTTGATTCTCGTCTCTCATCCGGTAAGCCAGATGCTTTGTGGACTGTAGAAGCAGTCCGGTGCATTTCGTTGCACTTCCATCACCTTCGTCAAGGGGCGCACTCCGATACCGTTGATGTCCAATAGCTTTGATAGTAATGGCTGGATCTACTGCCCCGTCCATTGAATGTGATGAAGCAAAAAGTGGTATAGCAATAAACATCGGAATGAGACTAGGAAAAATGGTCCGAATAATCTCTATAGTAGTTCCATGAACCACTCTTTCAGGAATGGGATTTCTTCAGTAATGGAAATGCCATGAGGTGCGAACCAACATCCGTGGTACAAAGATCAGAATAATGATTAAGAAGACCGGAATGTCATGATGTGAGTCAATTATTCCTTGCATCATAGGTATGGCTGCGTCCTAAGATCCTAATTACCGAGGTTCCGCAGCATCACGAGGAGCAATTGGAACAAATAGCTACCAAAAAAGGGTTCTCGAAAGAAAGAAATTAGCACTTGAAGGTGAAATGGGTTCCTTTATAATTAATTTCAAACCATCCGCTAAAGGTTGTAACAACCCAAATAATCCCACTACATTAGGACCCCTCCGACGTTGCATGGAAGCCATGACTTTACGTTCGGCTAACACTAGAAAGGCTACTCCTAGTAGAAGTGGTGCGATGATTGCCAAGATTTGAGCTCCAAGATTCCATACATAAGAAAGATTACATACATAAAAAAGAAACACATTTGGCTCGAAATAATCCCATATTCGCACGTCCAACCCCAGGTTTACCTTTTCGGTGATCTCGGTTACGGTGAGTTCCCACTTGATCCCAACTCGTGTCAATAGGGGCAGGATAGGCTGAAGGCCTCGGCGTGAATTTGGAAGCGGGGTTTGCCACAGGGGGGCGAGAGCCCAGTCTATAGCTTCCATCAACTCATCGAACGGCGGTCCGAATTGCACCAAAGGCCTCGCTACCGATTGCATATCCGGCAGGGTGGCGTCACGGATAACAAAAAGGGTTTCCGAGAGCTCACTGAGATCGCCTGGCCCCGGGCGGCCGGGGAAGTTTCTTAGCGTGCCCATGTGTTCGGCGAAGTCGTCCTGTAGAATCCTCAATTTTCCCTTGATACTCGTCGCCATTTGCTCTGTAATCATTCTTCCGTTTCCAGGCATGTCTTGTGGTGTTGGTTATTAAAGCTGGGGATATTCATGGCAGTTTAAGGCTATCCCGGAATCGAACCCGTGGAATGGTGCCGAGGGAAAGTCGATGGTGTGCCAACATGATTCAACCGTTCAACTTGCCGGGGAGTGCGAGCCAACGCTCCCCCAACAGATACGATAGTGCGAGCCCAACTTCTTGGTGGGTGCGGCGAGCCTTTGCCGCATCCACTAGAATACGCAATTCCGAAATTCCTTCCCGGAATCGATGCCTTTCCGCGGTGGGTACGCCAAAGAAAGCAAGATTGAATTTCCATTCCTTGGACAATTCTCAGTGGATTTGCACTCCATGGTCCAATTGCGGATTCTATATACGAAATTTCCATTCTCAGTGGATTTGCACGTGGCTCCCTAAAGGAAAGTGCCCACTTCTGCCCGGCCAAAGTAATCTGCCGTCCTTCCTTCCCTCCCTTCCGAATTGGCTAATATCCTGTAGGGTAGCAGACATTAGGTGAGGTGTAGCGCCGGTTCGCTCTCCCTAACGGGATAAGATCATGCGATTCGGAAGACTTCACATGCCCTTGGAGACCTTCACATGCCTAGCCCCAGCCCGAACTTGCCCTGACCTGTATGCCGGAAACCCCTAGGCTCTACTACCAATGCGGTTCCCATGTAGCAGGTGTTGGATACATAGGGGTACTGGATATCTTGGTGGGCTGCCGGAAATCGATCTGTGCGACGGAACGCACGTCGTTCTGGAAGTGGAATGGCTTAGTCCTCTAGCTAATCACGATCACGACGTGCCTGAATATCCTTCTCTGCTTTTGCCAGTAAGAATTTCTCATACCAGCCGACTTCAAGGACCGGCCCTGTGCCACCAGGCTTGCCTAACGAAAGAGGGCTAGCGTAGCTCCGGATTCCCAGTTCCCACTTGCCTGCTTGCGGGAAAGTGCCGGTCATCCATCTACAAAATTTCGTATTATTAAACAACTCGGATCAATCCTTGCTGAACTGCCTTCACCGCCCTTGCCTTAGGGCCCGGGATCCCATTAGCGCGCTTGCACGCTCGCTTCGCTCGCTAACTAATTGATCACCAACCGGAACCGAAAATGCGAAATTTTACGAATACTTACTATAGGCCGAGCAACAACAATGCATTATGGTGCTCCTCTTTCGCCACCCTAGCCGGGTTAGTGGTGGTTCCTTCAGGTGATGAGCCTCTTCACTTCAGTGGCCTTGGCTCGGCAAAGCTCAGTTGCGTGGGAGAGGAGTGATAGGAGGAAGTGAGACCTTTGCTTGGGCCTGAGAAGGCTGGGCTGGGGTAGAATAAAGCTCCCTCTGAAGGTACATCCCTGGCTCGGGTAATCCGTTCCGCAAGGGAAGATACCTCTCCTTCCGTTGGTAAGGATTTCTCAGGCCAGGGAGCCTTGGTTTGGGCTTTCCCGTCCCGTCCCTACCAGAACTAGGGCTTTCTCTACCGCTTTCCCCTACCAATATCAATATTTTTCCCTAGGGCCCGGCGTCGAGAAGTGGCCCCCCTGACGGGATAGATTGATTGGGAAATCGATCGGCTGAAAGCCTAACGTTCGCGGTTCGAATCCGCATCTCGTCCTATTGGGCCGCCCTGGCTGGTATTTCCACCCTGCCAAAGTTAGTTTTGCCTTTCCTGCTGCAAGAAGCATTCCATTCCCAATAGATTTTGATATTGGTTGGCCCCGCCTGGCCATAACATTTCTTCGTGAAATCCCGGGGAGCAGGGCGGAGCCGGCCACCAAGAAGCTTGGGTAAGCGAGTTCCCGCGAAAACGCTAGCCAGAGAAGAAGGGAATGGCAGCCACGTGTTAGGGAGGGGAATGGATGCGGCTTGCCATTTTCCCAATTTCCCTGTAAGCCAATAACGCCTCCTTCGCAATTTTCCTTCGTTAGAGCGATTTTCCTTGTTGCAATTTGGCTTCGAGCTTTTTAAAGGGAGTGGGGGATTTATGTTGCCCCCATCTCAAGGTTTCAGTTTCGCCTATTTGTTTGTTCCTCGCTTGCTCTCGCTCTCTTCCATCTCTGTCCTCTCTCATCTGGGCTTCCCGGGGGAACACACGCGGAGGTGCCCTAGCGCTTTGGCTCCCCCAACGCCCTATTGAACTTGTTGCCTCTAGCTTTCCTGCCTCGTTTCATCCGTTACCCCTTGCTTTGGATGGTGGTTGTGGCTTCCCTAAGAACCATCTCTGCCCTGTGGCCATTTCGCGCCTTCCCGGGTCGAATCCTTGCACCTCCCATCTGTGCTAGGGGTGCTCCCTTCTCATCCTCTGAACTTTTCAAGGGCTTTCTCCCCGGAAAATTGGGTTTAGGGCTAGCAGTTCCGCGTGGCTGGTTTTTTGCTGTTTCTACAAGAACCGGGAGCTCATTTCCTAGGAACTGTGTTTCCGTCGGAGA
Organism: Dipteris shenzhenensis; assembly: GCF_047967505.1. NCBI lineage: Eukaryota > Viridiplantae > Streptophyta > Polypodiopsida > Gleicheniales > Dipteridaceae > Dipteris > Dipteris shenzhenensis. Next base: position 6,278 of record NW_028239349.1, on the reverse strand, counting down.
AAGCGTTTCCTGAATGGGCGTTTGCGGAACCCCCTTGGGGGCGGGGTCCCCGCCCCAACCCCCCAAGTCCCTCCTTCGGAACTGGGGGGCCCCCTAGGCCATTCTATGAACCATGAGCCACTGAGATCACAACCGGCGAGCATTGCATTAATGATTACAATTCAATCTATCCCCTATTTCTTATTGGATTTGTCCGCCTCAACAGAAATCGCGTCTGCATCGTTCGGAGAGAATTATATAATAGGAGGCCCGAATTGATGAAGAAAAATTCGATGAACCCGCCCATCTTTCGTTCCGCTTCCCTGGCAACATGTTTTTTCGAGGGTCCAATAAAGAAAACAACAGGATTTGCAAAACCTTTCGCATTGGAAATTTCGTATAAAGAAAACAAACCCATGCGAAATGACAACAACAAAGGTTGGTGCCGTACTTGGTGCGTGTGGACTGCTTCCCTTGGTGTTGACAGCTCAGGCTCGAGGGAGTAAGTAATGTTGTTCCTGCTTGGCTCAAGGTACGCCTAAGTGCTTGTGCTTGGTACGAAGTCTCTTCGAGAATCCAGTCTTTCTTTTTACCGGAACCAGTATCTCTACCCGCGGAAAGAGAAGGAAGCGGAAGGGAAAGGTCGAGTGCCAGAAATTCAACGTGAAAGAGTTTCGTATATAGATGCTTCAGTTCCACGGAGTCATCCAAATAGTCCCTTTCGTCTAGAGGTTAGGACATCGTCTTTTCATGTCGAAGACACGGGTTCGATTCCCGTAGGGGATAACTGAAATGGAGAGGGAAGGGCAGCGGGCAAAAGCGAAGGAGCCTGCATCCTTGAGCCCCAGCCAAAGAGCTTTATCCCCTTAGGGGAGGTTCGGTGAGGCTGAAGCTAACACGAACCGATTAAAAAGAAACTTGAGAGTGCTTCTGTGGAAGAATAATAATAATAATAATTCAAGTTCGCGCTTTCCGCTTCGATCCTAACGAATTCAATCGATTCGGAAATTCGAGATCAATCGCGCGGGATAGAGTAATCGGCTAACTCGTTAGGCTCATGACCTAAACATGCAGGTTCGAACCCTGCTCCCGCACCCCCTGGTATCGTGGCCCTGATTCAAAATCCAAACATTCCCATCATGTATTGTTTTGGAAAACTACGAGGAGCGGCTCCCATGGCCTTAGCGGGAGCCGCAGTTGGTATTGGAAACGCATCTAGTCCTCCGACAACGAAACGCTTTGAAATGAAATCTTCTGTTAATAATTGTGACGGGAAACGCATTTATGATAAGCTTAAAGTCAACGGGCCCTTCCTACATTCCCAAGAGTATAAATGCCGTCATAACGGCGTGTATATCTTATGGCCCGCCACGTGTAAAAAGTCTAGTCGCACCAACCTGAACCCCCAGAGCCCCCACAATCTTTCCCCCCTTAGCGGCGTAACGCATCTAGCAATGCTCAAGCATAGAGAGCTAACCGGCCAAAAGCCTAGCTTTCCTTTATTAGGGAAATGGTGAACGAGCAGGCCCCTGTGATTGAACGGTTTGGAAATGTCCCGGACGCTCGTTACATTCTGCGTAATGATTGGAATAACTTTAATGAAGTGGCTGTACGGGGGGTGCCCTTAGGAGGGAGAGGCGTTCTCCCAGGCGGTAACCGCCCTGAAAGTGGGAGAAGATTGGGCAGATCTCCTACTCAACGCAGTAGTTCGGTCTTCTCAGTCTTCGACGGACAGGCCCGAAATAATTAGTTGGGCGAAGCAAATATTCAGGCAAAGAATTGCCTTTAAAGCCCAAGTGCTGTGTCCCGCGCTCGCGGATCTGATTGCAGTCGGATGCCTGGGCGAAGCCCTCAACAATACGCCACCGCGGGGGGGACACCCTGCCAGCGTTCGCGCAAAACGTAATTGCGGAAACAAAAGGCATAACCCCCTCCTTCATTACTTCTTACCACTCAGGGCAGATAGCCGAGTATGTGAGCCGGCTGGCATACTCCCACGGAAGATTACTTTCGTTGCTTGGCACAGACGCGGGGGTACTATACTCAATCCGTCCCGCAACGGCAGATGCCGTTGCCGCGACTTTCGCGATGCTCACCCAAGATGAGGCTCAAGAGAGGGCGGATCTCGAGGGGCTGAGGGCTTTTGCAGCTAGGCGTAGGAGCGCCATGCAGCCGGCCGATTCGGGCACAGGGGGGGAGGGTGCTTCTTCGGTTAGCGAACAGCCCTACGCGGTTTTACGTCTTCTCCTCGGAGTTGCCGCAGCTGTTCTCCGGCACCATGACTCCCTTCTTCCTATTGGGATTGCCCTGGGAATTATCTTTATTTTACTTAGACTGTGGCGGCGCGTTGGGGCCTTCCCAAGGCTCAAGAATGTTTGTTTCCATCTGAAAAATGCATTGAGAAATAATAGGTTCGGAAAGGACTCAATGTGATCATTTAAGCTTGAGAAATGAGGAATTTCACCAAATCCCGGGCCGGGTGATAGAGGTTCAATGCTTCAACACCCCGAGAAGCATGCTTGGTTTAAAACCAAGCGCCCCACCCCTTGAAAAATCTTGATTTTGAGAAGGCAACGTATTAGCATTCGGAGTACTATCCTGCGGCATATCATCATCTTCCAAGTATTCACTCCCCTCAGTGCCCACAATGTATTGAATCAGCCCAGGATTTTCAGGAAACTCTATCTCGTCTGGGGGAATATCTGGGCTATTCGTTGGGCTCCTAAACATCCATCTCATGCTTATTAGGTAAGCTATATGGCTTAACAAAACATTAAACCTCATATCAATCCCATCAATCCTCTCATGAATATGCGAAAGGTCCTGTGCTATACCTCTAACTCCTGCTAAAGCATTTCTAGTCATCTCACCAACAATCGCAACATCGGAGAGAATCTCCGCATTAGTTAAATTTCTTTCGAGTGATCTTTGAACGTATATACGAACTGTCATAACTACTCAATCACGTGTTTCAGGTTTGGGTATAGCAGGACTTGAACCTGCATCACGACAAGCCTGTCGAGTTACCACCCTTGCTCGATCCTGCATTTGAAGCTATTACATATATATATTCTATAAACCTTCAAGAAAATCTTTTCATATGTCTACTTCTCCGTAGTAGTACTAATAAACGTCGATCAAGGGGTTGCGGGAAGGGAAGAAAGCTTGTCAGATTCGGCCGGTTAGATGCCACGAATAACTGGATCGCGAATAACGGAATAACTGGATTAACCACTAACACACGGCAAGCAAGATTCAAGGGCCAAGGAACCACGCCTCTACGACCCGCTTCCACGAGATTATTTCTCTCCCTCCACCCGCATAAACTGATCCAACTAAACGTTTAGGATCTCCAACGGATGAGTAAAGGATGGCTGACTGAGGGATGACGGCTGGAGCCAAGAGGAAGGGCATTTCATTTGCTGCTGCTGGAAGGTGTTGGGCGGGCACCTACGCGATTGCAACCCAATATCTCCGCAAATGAGCCCACGTATCACACCTTCATAAAATTAGAAGGTCGAGACGGGATTGTGAGAGAGAAGTTCATCGCACGGGACGATGGTTTCTACAAATACCAGACGGAAACCAGTCCATTAGCCAGAACCTTCGAGGTTGGGGATAAAGAAACCTGCACGCAGGCAGGATTTTGGACGAGAGAATCCACCCGGCGCTAGGGCGAATCTCAACCGCCGGAGGAATAAGAGATGTAATTAATTACATATGGATAAATACCAGTGAGTGAGTGGGGAAGATGTAATTGCGTATATGAATACTGAAGCAGCTTTTCAGGGTTTTGGAAAGGCCGAACTCAGGAAGGAGACGCTTCGCCTTCAACAAATCTATTGGCTCTATTACTTGAAAGAGCTGGCAGTGGGCTTATAGTTTAATTGGTTGAAACGTACCGCTCATAACGGTAATATTGTAGGTTCGAGCCCTACTAAGCCTATTTACTTGCTATATCCAACCCGCCAGTCCTTCGCTTCGCTGCGCTCAGCAAAGGTTTAACCTTTGAGCTCGTTCTTCGAGCCTTGCTTTTTTTCCCCGGTTACCGCCGCATGGAGTATAGCCAAGTGGTAAGGCATCGGTTTTTGATACCGACATGCAAAGGTTCGAATCCTTTTACTCCAGGATTCCAAAGCAATCAAAGCCGATCTCAGCACAGCAGGTAAAAGCCAATCCATAGAGCTAATCGAGGGAGATGCATTTCATTACTTTTCCAAGACCTTCAAACAAAGGTGACAGCTTATCCGAGACTTGGTGACACGATTCAATATTTAGTATAAGACTCGGTGACAGCTACCTGAGGCTTGGTGACAGTTTATCCAAATCTTGGTGACAGTTCGGAGGAAACTTGGTGACACTGTTACGAAGGTTAGTGAGTCAGTAATTCACCATCGTTTATGACTTGGCTGGCCGGAGTGAACTAAAGGCCGCCGAAAGCCTCGTGGCTTTGCTTTGCCGCCTTCCCTGAAGTCTGAAGTACTCTGCCCCAACCAACCCATCCTTTTTGTTTGGAAAATCCGTAAGTCGAACTAAGTCAATTTGCGGGTCATGAAATGACCCATTCCAAGGGTTCTTGGGAAGCTGCTTTCGATAAGCCAACCCGGATGAAATTGACCCGAAGGAAGACCTTTTACCATCCTATTTCTAGAAGACCGATCTCTATTTCTCAATCATTTCCTCTTTATAAAGCGTTTTCTAACAAAGTTCCGAGCTTCGTTCCTATGATTGCTAATTGGCCTGGGAAGTTTCTTCCATTGGCTCACAGGTTTACTCTCGCTTCACTGCCTGCTACTGGCTGGACTGCAACGTTTATCGCTACAGCTCGCCACAGGCTAAGGATGGAGGCAAAGCCCACTAACGAATCCTTGATCGCTGTAGCTGCTTGACAAAGACACGAATTTCAAGAAACGGAGGCTCCCGCTGAACAACGGCCAGGCTCCAGCCCGAGGCGGCTATCGCTGCATGACGGAACAGGCTCCCGCCCCGAGGCTCTCGCTTAGGCACACTCGCCTTTTCTTTGGCTTGCCGAACTCTCGCCCTGATGATCGCTCGGCGTCCTCGCTTGCCGATCGCTCGGCGTCCTCGCTTGCCTTTTACACCATTTCCCACATCGCCAGGGATCGCTCGCAAAGCTCGCTTGCTAAGGGTGATTGTCCCTAGAGACTGGCTATTCATTGGACTGCTTACTATCGATAGACACCGGACAGCTGGCTATCGACTGGGACTTGCTATTGATTGACGGCTGCTTACTATCGATTGACACTGGCTACTGGGAAGTGGGATTTCCGAAGGCGGCCCTTAGCACTTTCCAAAGCCGTTCCTCCCCGTGTACATATAGTTGTCCAATCCTGGAATCAGCTGTCCAACCGTTTAAAAGATTGATTCGTGAATTCCGTTCAGTTAGTGATTCCCCGCCTGGGCTGAATAATCAATAAAGGAAGCTGGAAATTTCAGTGAATAGAATGCCTGGGGAATGCCAACAACTATGAGGGGGGAGCAAAGCGATGAAGGTATTTTCTAGCCATTAAATGACTTGAGGAAGGGGGCCCCGGCGAGCTTCATGCTTCACTATCATAATTCAACAAATATTTCGGATTATGCAACGAAGAAAATCAAATATTAGGAATTCAGATTCACGATGCCTCCCCCATATTTATTGATCGTAAGCCAAACCACCTTAACACGTAGACTCTACCTAGCCAATGTCTGCTAACAAACCCCCTGATCTGTAGCCTTTACCCGGGAATCCTTATAATACGAGTGAACCATCAAAGGCATGCGAACCAGCCGGATAACGGAAGTAAGTTCTTTGCTTTAGCTCATCAGAGATTAGCCCGGGTTTTGCCCTTTCATAACCGGTCGCTTCGCTTGTCATATATGCGTATCTCTGTACTGGATCAATAAGCGGAAGCATCTTTCGCCCCAGTGCTATGGCTCTGTGGCCCTGCTCCTATCTACTCGTTTATTTGTTCCAGCTCCTGTGATCGTTCATTCGCATTCCCAGTCGCTTTCATTTCATCAGCTCCTACTCGTGGATAAACGGATCCCGGGTGAGGGTGAGACTGTTTTCTCATCCGATGTTTCTGTACACGTGACGACTGATGGCAGACCCTCTATCTCGTTGAGTTTTTGCTAACGTAACGAAGCATTCGAGGTACCTTTCACCACTCTGCAGCGGGGAAGACCCCAACCCTTTTTCCCTTACCGGCGCATCCCTTTCCTTTCTGAAGTCCTTCCCTTCAAGCGTTTCATTTTATCGTTCGAAGAAATCAATGATTTAGACCACGAATGATAGA
>NW_028239348.1:0-25000 GCF_047967505.1 Dipteris shenzhenensis | reverse complement strand
CCTCGATGGGATTTTCTCTCACTTTTACCGAAAGGGTGACCGGTCACTCTGACCGGAGGGCCTTAAGGAGGCCGGGTCCCCTACGCCCGGAAATGGCGGGCAAGGCAGCAATTTCTCCCGTCCCGGGTAAGCGTGTAGCGCTTACCCCGTCCCCCACCCGGGGACCTGTAGAGGGCCCGGGAAATGGCCTGCCTGAAAGGAGGGAGAAATTGCATTGCTAGGAAGGGCGGGGCGGGAGAAATTACTCTCGGGCCGCCCGATAACAACATAACGATGTGGCTTTCTTTCTAGGTCTGCACTAGGCTTTCGCCTGCCCATAGGATCTGCAAGGACAGGCGGGTTGATTTCTCGATTTTCTGTCCTCACCGAGTGTATTCGTCAAGAATAACATCCGAGCCTCGGCTCACCCCAAAGCAGCAAGCAAAAAGGGAAAATCGAAAGAACTCTGATTGATTATTATTATACGATAATCAAAGAATTATTGATGCTGATTCTGAAATTTGGAAAGTCAATTCCTTGCTTGAGAAAGGGCCACGAAGCCTCCAGTCATTGATTCACTATCGCTCGATGGGTTAGATTCAGTGAATGGTTGGCGAAACGAGTAACTCCGGCTATCTCGGATTGGATCAAGAAGAGCCAACATCTCAGGATTGAGAAAAGCAAGGATCTCAGCTCCCTCGATCTCGTATTCATTCTTGTTTCTATGTCGATGTCGCTAAAGCTCTGTCTCTGAGTAGAGGGTCCCCCGAGGAGGGGCCCCGTGGGGGTGGTGGGTCCGAATCTGCTGCACGTAGCGCTTCTTTGAACTTCTGGCCAATCTATATACGAATATTCAAACGAAATCTGAGCACCCGACCTCAGGCCCGGGAACTCAACGCTCTATATGCGAAATTCTCTGTGTAAGGTCCCGCAATGCTATCACGTATCAATTGTAAGGCTTGCTTGGAAGGCCATGAATGAAGTACCGATTGAAAGGCCGTAAATGAAGAAGGGGCAGTGGTCAACTTTATTTACAAATCTGTTTCTATTCCGGGTCCAACCGCCCGCTGGGAACCAGGTTCTACCACAAGAAAATGCTACGCCTTTTCCCCCACCAAGTTCCCCCGGGCCCTAAGAACAAGCCCAGGAAGCGAATGGGTCGGACGATGTGCCTAGTGAAGCCGAGCCCTCAAGGGAGAAAGGAGAGATACGGGAAATTGCGTATGTAATAACTTGAATTGACTGGTACCCGTCAACCCGATAGAACATAAGCAGCGAGGTAAAGATCTCTTCATGCTTGCATGGAGTCAGTGGTTCAAACCTAGCAGCCCCGGGACTGGGTTTCCGGGATTGGATGTTCGAAACTAGCTTGTTTCACGGTGGGGAGCGCGCTGTTTGCAAAAACTGACCAAATTCCGGTGACTAGACTAGAAAAGGTTAGGAAACTGCCTCATCACCCCCTACCATCCACAATCGGCTAACCTAAAGTACTGGCTTGCCGGTAGCCTCGGTTCTACTGCTAAGCTTTCGGGTAGGCTCCGGGGTGGCAGGAGTGTGCCCAGTTTTGTCTGGTCAGAGGTGACCAGGCCCGCCGCGTAGCGCAGCTCTAGTGACCTGGTCTCTTCGATTTTGTGTGCATGCCTGAGTTGAGCGCACCTATGTAGCCGTCCGTAGCGTAGTCGACCAGGAGGTTGGCTACCAGCAATTCCGAAGTCGGGATCAATCACTTTACCAATTACCACGGGTGCGTTCCCCGAACTTGTTGAGCCTCGTGGATACCTGGTTATTTACCTGCATTTTTACCTCAAGAAACATATGTCTCTGCCCCGCCCTTCCAGCTCCCTCCGCTTGAACAACTTCTTTTTCTTCTCTTTCAAGCCCACCCCACCCTTGCTTCGGGTTTGCTTGCCGAGGGGCGGGCCAATAAAATTCGGACGAAGGGAAAGATGCAAGCACTCTCCCGCCCGAATTCCATCAGTTACATTTTTTTGCTTATCTGAACTTTTCACAAAGCTGCTTTTTTTCAACAATTTGCTTATTTGAAACTTCCCAGTGGCAATTTGATATATAGAAGGAATCCTTGGGGCCGAGCTGGAGGAAACGGCTGAAAAAAAGCCAATCGAGTTGGTCGGCTCGTTCCCGGGGAAAAATGGCTACACAGGGCCGTACCGGCGAACCATGGCCTTTTGCCAAAGCCAAGGCGAACGCGCGAAACCCGTGCCGAAAGGCGATAATCTTCGTTTGCTTCTTTACGTAAGCATGGATCGATAATCTTCGTTTGCTTTTTTACTGCTTTCCTACCGAACTGCAGGACGGGAACGAACTGTAGGACGGAAGGAAGGACGGGGCGGATAGGACTTACCCCATCCTATCGAACTGTCCTATCGAAAGGTTTTTCGGAGAGCACGGTACAATGAGAGTTGTAGGCCGTGTTCGGAGGGGAGTCATTGTCTATCGCCGGCCTCCGTGGTAGAATCATTCAGGTAGGCCTGAGAGACGGTAGCTTACCCTGTGGCGGATGCCAGCGGTTCGAGTCCGCTTAAGTATGGAAGAATCTTGATCCCCTCAACTAGCAGAAATGTGGAACCGCCAAAGGGAAGGGAGAAACTCCCCGCCTTCGGGCTTTATTGTTTTGTGCTTTTTTTATTGGCACACGGACGCTGAGGTACCCCTTCGGGTTCTGCTGAGGTACCCCTTCGGGTTCTGCTGAAACTACACGGCTGGAGGTTGAGCGGGAAATATTGATGTTACCTCCGGTGCATTGAGCGTTGAGTAAGCGAAACGCTCAATGCACCTCCTAGGATACTTTCCGCAGATTGAAGAATTTTTACGGGCTTTATTCAATTTGATTCCGGATTCCAAAGTAAAAATCAACTGAATTAAACCAGCATATTCCTGGAAATTCCAGTGGAACCGGGGCTTCCCTTCGGGATCTACCCGTCTTTGGGTTACAGTAGAACCCGGGGAAAAAGGGAAGCAGGGTACTTATCCAGGGCAAAAGTGAAGACAAGGTTCTTGTTGGTCGGATGGTTTCCCATCCTTAAGCGAAGTCGCCGCGTCACGGCCAGAACCCTCGACTCCGTACCCTGTAGCCTTGGATGGCTGCCGGTCCCCGCAGCCATCCACGAGAGCCAGGGAGGCCAGGCATTCTGCTGCCACGAATCCTACCGCTTCACTGGCGTGAAAGCTTTGGCTCTTCGGATCGATCGCCCCATCGTCCAGGCGAAAATCAATGCAATGCATTGATTATTATTATACGATAATATTTTCATCATTGATGCTGATTCTGAAATCCGGGAAAGCCCTTCCCTTCCCTTCCCTTCCCGTGAAGTGAAGTGCTAGTCCTTAAGCATTCACTCAAGTGGGAAGCTAAAGGTGCCTAGTTCAACAGAACAGAACAGACGGGTCGAAACAAAAACTACCGGAACTGCAAGTGCCTTCTTGGTGGCTCTCTAGCCTTTCCACTCTTCATTCTTTTCGGTTCCTCCGGTCGGGCAAGCTTGTTGTCTCTTCGAACAGGTAGCTTCGGGAGCCGTAGACCTTGAATTGTGAGAGATGGCGGAAATGTGGGTCTTCCCGGCTGTAGCCTGCTGCTCGACTCACCAAATAATTCAGCTTCCATCTTCTCTCTCCATTCACTTCGGTCCTGGGCCTCCTTCTTCCGCCTTTCCATTTTGTATCGCTCAACACTATCCTTCATCATCTGGACTTTGGCTCTATTCCTGATAGCTTCGATTTTCCACGCATCAGAATCAGCAGATGAAGCGGGTTCAACGGTTCCCGGAGCCGACAACGCAGTATCTTCTGGAAGGTCCCCCCCGATCTCTTCAACACTTGCTGAGCCTGCACTTGTTGGTTTGCTTTCCCGAGAACATCGTTGAGCACTCTCTGCCGGTTCTTGTGAAGCCAATCAGAATCATCCGAATCAGGTGTGGAAGGAGCTTGCCCATCGTCCTTCGTTTGAAGCCCATCGTCCGAATCATTTGAAGGTGCGCTGGGGAACCGAGCCGGAAGCGTTTTATCCGGTTCCCAGTTCACGTTATAACCTCGAAGCCAATCGTCCGAATCATCCGTCCCATTGTCCTTCATGTGCACCGAGGCTGGTTCCCTTCCCGGGGCATTTGATCCGGTTCATGCCGGTTCATGATGGTTCTGGCCGATCCAGCTCTTTTCTGTTCGCGTCATAGTACGAGCCGCTGGTTCCCGCGAGCGTTTGATCTGTAGACCTCTCGTTATCGGGTTCCCTTTTCTCCTTCTTCCTCTTCGAAGACGGGTTCCCAGGCGTAGGCTGGGGGTTCGCCACTGGTTTGGATGGTGCTTCGCTTGAATGCGTCTGAGCAGTAGACCGGAGCTTCACTTCACTGTCGACTATCTTCTTGGGCACCGTATCCACCCACAACCCATTCCCGTCGAATATGGCATCCCGCTTCCTTAAACTGCCATAAATATCGAGAACAGACCTCGTGTTAGCAAAGCCAACACGAGTACCTTGCTAAAGCATTTTTGCCCTCGAAATTCGAAGCATTTCTCATCTATGTTTTATATAGGGCCTAGGAACACTTTCTGTCTTTTATTCATTTCCATTGCCGCTGGACCCTTTTTTCCTCTTTCCTGGCATTTCCGTCATGCGTGGCCTTCAGCCACAGAACCCTGCTGCTTCTATTTCTGCTACAGGGGTTGCCTAGGGGCCTCCGCGGGCAAACCTAGAGGCCCCCTCGAAAACCACCCAAACCCCCTACTTGCGGAAACGGAACAGATATCCACGTGGCAGCGGCAGAGGTCGGAAACCCGGGAACGGCCAAGATCTATGTCCGGAATGTAGAATTTATCCCGTGGTCAAAGGGAAGAGTGGAGATTACCTTTGTGGGGATTGTATCCCGTTCAAATTCACAGAATTTGGTCAGGCTGCCCACCTTTCCGTGCATGATTCTGAAGCCTTTTCCGCTTCTCCAGAATTTCTTCGTGACATCGACTACCTCCACGCGACGTTTCCTGTGGAAGCGGAGGAGTTGGTTTCTGCAGCAGGGGAGTTGGTTGAGGCCATACCTGATTGGAATAAAGAGCCCCCCATCGAATAGTCAACTTTCTCTAGTGGACTGCGCTGCCTTTCTTTCTAGGAATTTCTTGCTTGAAAGTTGGTCGTAAAAGAGTTTGCTTCTACACGAAAAACCTCGAGAACAACGAAATCAAGTCAAGTCTACGGAAGCCTAATCCGTTTGTTCTTCGGAAACAATTGGATACAAAGTCAGTACTAACCCACAAGGCTCTATTTTGGATTCAAAATCAGGGTTCAGCCATGAGATTTGACTTTGAGTTACGCCTCCGGTTTGTGTTTTTCGCTCGAAGCATAATATCACTTGTCGTACCGGAATGGATCCCTGAAAAGTTATTTAATTTGCTGTTAGCGTCAGAAGTTGTAAACCCCCTGAAGTTTATAAAGGAAGAGGTACAAAATATTGAAACGAAATTCTACGTAGAAAGCAGGGAAAGAAAAAGCAAATCATGTCATATATTCCAGGAACCAGATTAGTTTCCAATAAATAAGTCAGACTTGCCTCAACCCGAATCTTTGGAATTGGACCTAAAAAAGCCATTTGGGTTTGTGATTAGTCGGGTCTCGGTGATAACATTAAGGTTAATAATTCGACTTGGTATTAGATTGACCGGATTAGCACAATAGTACGTTGAAAGAAATTCCTAGTTGATTCGGAATTGAAGAGAGAAATTTAGCGGTATATCAAATGATTAATCAGTATTAGCCGTTATCGCGGATTCCGCCATAAAGCAGGATTGCCATTACGCGGTTAACGAACTCACACTAATGCTAAAACTTGTCGCAAATTGGGAAAAGTTTCAATCGGGAATAATAATTCGCAACGACGCTTTTTCATTCGCAAGAATGAGAGAAAGCGAGGCGCCGGAAGAGAAACGAAACCGAAGAGATAAGGATGAAGAATACAATTATGCAAAAGCAGCCTTCTAAGCACTAGCAACAGTAACCGCGCCGCCAACGAAAATGGGAGAAACACCACTAAAAGCCAAGGAAGCACCACGGTATTGCCCATACTTAACCAACTTTTAGTAATACCTCCACTACCGTAACGAATTGTAAGGGAGATGAAAAAACAGGGTCCTCCTCAGGTTGTTTAAAAGGGTTTAAGGGTTCTCGTCGCTCGAACAAGTATGCGGCTCAAGCAACTGCAGAACATGTCGCGTAAGCTGCCACTTAACCCGAAATTAAGTCGGTTGAAGTGAGAATAAAAGGAATTGGTCTTGTAAGAAAGGGATTTCCGCCGAAAGGTTCAAAAGAGGGAGGTCCTATTACTACCAAAACTCGCGATGTAACCCCAATGCCACATAATGGATGCCGACCCCCCAAAAGACGTCGTGTTTGAATACCATCGTGGAGTTATTCATTTTCAATTACTAGACAACACGTAGCGAAATTCCAGAATCTTGATTGTCTTCACTCATCAACGTCGGAAAGTTTGGATTGGTCCTACAGCCCAGCAGGTCATGGAGGGCTTAGCTCGAACGAAGCGGAGGAATAAACATCGCCGAATGGAGCAGCATCCAATTCCTCATCCATACAACAGATACCCATCCTTGCCAATCGAATTGAATAACAGAGTCCCATGAGGCGGGGCGAGAAGTAGTTGCACTGCGGGGACGATGGGCTCACTCTGTAATTTGATCCTATAATTCAGAGCTACGTGGATGCTTTTCCTCCGCGTAGCCCCTCACCTTTCCGTTGTATATATATATTTCTATCTATTTCTGTATATACATCGATCACTACAGATATACATTCGGCTTCAGCGCTTTATTCACCCAGTTCATTCCGTAAAAACTTTTCAGTACGAACCAACACTGGGGGAAGGTCCGACCCCTTCCCCCCCATGCAACCTTGTAGAGAATAAAACTTCCCTTCATAGTAAGGGGCACGAATTAGTGGCCACTTCAGGCTCTGACTTTACATGCTTAATATGTGGTTTCTCACTTCCATCCAAAACCGCAAGCTCGAAAAACAATAGCAGACTTGTGACATCTTCTCTGCCTGCTAATGTACCAGATAAAGGCCCTAATGTACCAGATAAAGGTCCTAATGAAGATATGCAAGGATCTGGATCGTCAGAACCGGAGAGAAGGCCAGATGTGCAAAGATCTAAGGCTAACGAACCAGAGAGAAGGCCAGATGTGCAAAGATCTAAGGCTAACGAGAATTTACCAGAGAGAAGGCCAGAAGGGGAGAGAAGGCAAGAAGAGGAGAGAGGGCCTAACGTACCACCCTCAAACACTTTATCAAAATCAAAAGGAGTTTCCATTAACTTTGAGAGAAGGCCTTTTCCTTGTTTGAAAGGTAAGTAGATCTCCGGTGAAGGTGCAAATTAAAAACGATAAAAGAGTAAGGAGACCATGCTTGGTTGGATTAGTGTTGACTGATGTTTCTGCCAAGAAGAGCGAAATTCATCACCGACTGAGAAGCGAAAACAACTGACTATGTTGTCTTGCAAACGTAGGCGGGAATGCTCTTGAAAAGCGTTCAGCGCTTTTAACTGTAGCTTTATCTGTTGGCATAACACAGCCTGCACTGTTTGTTCGCACAGGGGTGCACAGCGCTCCAACATGTCATCGTATTAAAAGCTACCTCCTCCCGGGGCCTAAACCTAAAGGCTCAGGAGGCAGAAGCCTACATTACCCCCTTATCCAGGGGTTGTTTTGCAGATAACGGGACTCGAACCCGAACTGCTTGGAAGGCAGATGCCAATATTCGCCTAAGATGGATGGCCGGAAACCCCCGGTCGACCAACCAACTTCTATCAGAAAAATGTCGAATGAGCTGCCGTGTGGAAACGCTTGGCTTTGATTTCGAATGAAAAAGTAACTTCTTTGTGAGCCTCCCAAGCATGAGCATCAGCCTCCTATCTGCAGACAGCAAGATGCTCGAGAAGCTCCAAATGCACCCCCGGGGAACCCCAACAGCTGCTGCATCGGATTGAGGAGCTCGATCAGAAGAAGCTGCTGAATCATATCCTGCACATTACTCTTCCTCCTGGCACTAACTCTACACCTGTCTGGAGTCCGAGCCATGCTCAGATTCTGATTGATACTTCTGCCAGAGCGTTTCCGTGCAGTTCGTTCTAAACGCGAATTCCAAATAAAGGGTGTCGAGGTCAGCGTTGAGTGGGATTTTAGAAAAGTGGATCACACTCATAAGCGAAGGGTTTATAAAAAGGCTACCACCTAACGTTTACCTAGTAGTAGTACAAGCTAACATTCTAACATTTCCCTAGTCGCAGTACAAGCTAACATTTCCCTAGTCGCAGTACATGCTAACATTTCCCTAGTAGCAGTACGTACGCTGGGCCTTTTGAGCGAAGTCAGAGGCAAGCTACTCTGGGCCGCAAGCCTAAAGGTAAGTGCCAGTAGCAATGCCAGCAGTGCCAGCTATAGGTAAGGCGGCCGGAAGGAGGCCTCGGAATGCTTTTTCTCGGTGGTTGCCGGGACGTTACCTTCGGTCCCTTTCGCTTATGAGTGCGATCCTTGCCTTGGGGATCTCACTCAACGCTATTATATTTGACCTTCGGTCTGCCATTGATACCATACTGCAACACTGCATATTGGTATTCGCATTGATACCATGCCGCAACTGGGGGTATTGCTACTCGCACTGGGAAGCCAGCCGGGGTGAGGGAAGGGAAGGAATAGGAATACTACTCTCAACTTCCAGGGGAATACACTCCACGTAATAAATACACGGTCAAGGAAGGCCGGTAGTATTCCCGGGACGGTAGTATTTTGCTGGGAGTATAGGGAGTATGTATTCCTTCCAGCCGTATTCCCGCCAGCGTTCCGGGTAGTATTCCCGGAACGGTAGTGTTTCCCAGGCGGAGTATTCCTTCCGTTCCGGACTTCATTGTATTGTCGGGAGAAAGCGAGAGGGAGAGTACCCGGGTTCCCTCCCTTCCTTGCATTCACCTTCCCAACAGGGCTACTGGACACCGCTTCGTGCTTCTCGCTCGCTCGAAGCACTTCGCTCACTTTAGCCAACAAATAATTGCAGGGTTTCATTTCCGGGAAGGCCGAAGGCTCCCCCACAGCCGGGGCGAAGCCGGGAAAACGCTTCGCGTTCTCGCCCTTAACTCCCACGCATATGGAAAAGAGGGAGAGAAGGAAAAAACCGAACAAGCTTTTGGAGTCGGTGAATGGAAATTCCCTTATAAAGAAATATGAAGGGCGAGATAAGTATTTTCTAGAGGACCTCGGTTTTATCCAGGAAATCTTCCACAAATGCCCCAACCTGGCGGAAGCGGATCATGATAAGCATGAGCTGCTTCTCGAGACATTACTTTATTTGCAACAAGGGACTCTCTATGATTTAGGAACACTAGCTGAAATTGAGAGGGAGCAGAAGAGTAAGGCATATGCCTGTTACTATAACATTTTGGAAGATGTTCGATTTAAGGCATGGGGACACATAGAGAGTGTTACGGGGAACACCACTTCTTCCCCAGGGAAGAAGACAGTAACACCTTTTATATTATACTAAAGCGCATTATTGACTCTCTAAACGAGGTCCGCGAGCCGCTGTGAATGAGGCTATACATCCGAGGGGGGAGGAACGTAGCCAACTCTTTGCAATAATCTCATCTTTGGACCGGAAACGAGCTGGAGGTGGTATACCACGGAGAGAGAGAGTACCTGAAGGAGAAGTGATTCCAGTAATTGGCATATATTTCCGCCCGTGGGAGACATATTTTGACTTCTATTGGGGGAATATCCGACAACCCTTTCCATCGAATGAATCACCGAACCGGATCCGGGAAATAGCAAAGCTTTGGGATGAGCATGTGTAATGAGGTGAAACGACGAGGGTTGATAAGCACCAATACCTAGGGCCAGCATCATGTATCCCAACTGAGACACAGTAGAATAAGCTAGACCTTTATTGAGATCCTTCTGGGCAAGAGCTATCGTCGCTCCCAGTAGAGCCGTTATTCCGCCTATCCAGGAGATAACATTCATGCTTAGAGGTAAGGTTTCAGAGAATTCAAGCATTCGAGCTACGGAAGAAGTTCCTTTTCCCAAAAGTACCCTTCGGGTTTCCTTGGGGTGGTATTTCACCCTTTAGATGATTTCGCCGATTCCTGGATCGGCGGTGAACTCGGCAATGAGGAACTCCTTTCCTTAAATTCTCCTTCGTAGTAGAGACATTCAGTGCAGTATGTCACTGGTTTATCTAATTCCAATAGGGAACTCCCTCTTTCGCCAGCTGAGGTGTAACCTATGGCATAGGGTACGTGCATTTCGT
This sequence comes from Dipteris shenzhenensis, assembly GCF_047967505.1. Classification (NCBI taxonomy): domain Eukaryota; kingdom Viridiplantae; phylum Streptophyta; class Polypodiopsida; order Gleicheniales; family Dipteridaceae; genus Dipteris; species Dipteris shenzhenensis. The sequence continues at coordinate 14,709 of NW_028239348.1, read as the reverse complement.
TTATTAGAATTGTCTCCATATCTGACACTAAAAATTTCGTTGTTCTCTTATCGGGCTTGCTAGTAGTTATATAATTCCTCGCCAGAACCCGCTAGCTTCTGAAGACACTTCCTTTTTCTAGAGAAAGCTAGGACCGGCGTAGCATTTGCGGTGGCTTACGGCAAAAGCCAAGCACTTCCGGGAGGAATCACCCCCAGCCTTTGTTCGTCCAAGCCAATCTGTCCATATTATTCCGGGATAGATGGGAGGAGATCTACGCAACCCGTGCCGGCACCTCCCGGCCTAAAAAAGCATCCTTCGCGTTCTCACCGAGATGGCAGACCTCATGGTCCGTCCTGGGCGCCCACTTTCTCCGCTTCGCGAAGTGTTCCTGCGGGCGGTTCTTCTCCTTACGTTGCAACTACGACCACTGAACAGACTTGGTTGACACACGTGGTCTATGCGCTGCTAATGTCGCAGCTTCTCAAGCATTTGACAAACCCACACCATCCATTTCGAATGGGATTTATCCCGTCACCACACGAGCCATCCAACCTGTAGGATTTCCTTTTCCCTTTCCCGTTCTCACTTCCGTAGGTTTACGGGTAATAGGAATATCCGCGAAAATTCTTACCCATATTCAACCATTTCTCTAGAAATGTCTGCTTGTAGCACGACGCGCTGCTTCAATGGTTTGATATAAAACACGACCCGCTGAACAACTTTTGGTGCCATATCTTCCGAAACTAAGTCATGTACCGTCCGTTCTGCAACCTTTACATCTGCCCTTTCGATATTTCCGAAACTTTGTACGTTTTGGATATAGCATCCGAATTGAGTCCCCTTTTTTTCTTCGAAATATGTTTGGAATATGGAATCCACACTTTGACACCCGGGATTCCATAACGAGTGGATGTTTCTGCTCTCGCATAATCAATGTAATCAGAAAATACATGTAAGGATGTTGAACCATATTTCACATATTCAGTTTAAGCTATTTCTGCACCATTCGATCAACCCGGACGACAAATACAGATTCCTTTCACGTATTCGCAATTTTCAATCTGTTAGAATATGGATGTACGAATTTGTACAAATGATTTTCTTCTTCCCAGTCCCCAAGGTATTTCCTAAGCTATTGAAGAAGCACTTTAATGGGAAAAATCAGCTCTTACTGGCTTAATCGGGATATTAGTGCTTGTTTCACTAGACGAAAAAGATTGCATTTCAGGCCACCAAGGTTTAATCTTTCTCCGGCAACAATGACTGCGTACTTTCCTGGTTCCCCTAAATCAGGCATTCGCTATGTACAAGCGTCAGCAGGCATCTCCTCTTGAGGGGGAGTAACCACTGCACAGATCCTTCTTTTTGGGTTTTGTACATTCGCATTAGGCATCCTTGTTATAGTAGTACCGACAGCACAGATTTCTAGCTTTCTCACGTAAGGCATTCCCTATATACAGACACAGTTTCTTTTCCGTGAATCTACCCCGGGCATTCCTCATTCTATCAGAACGTCAGGCGACATCCCTACCATAGGAAAAGGAAAACAGGGGGGAAGAGAGAAACAAAAGATTGTCATCAGTTATGTTAACCGTAGTAGGGTCAGAATGAATTTGGTTCTTCATATGAGGGAAGTACTACACGACCAGAGGCGTAATAGGTGCGGTTGTCAAAGGGCGGCGGGAGTTTTCGGAGGCCTTCTCGCTGTTTTTTCCTAGTAATCTCCTCTCTCCCTTCATTTTTTGTATCGCCCCGCGGCCTGTGAGATAGAGTCAAGAGTCCACCTGCGCCTAGTGAGGGGAGGGCGGGCGGAGCCCCGCTCTATTGGCTTGACGAGGGCGAAGCACAAGAAAGGCCTTCGGCGGCGCGGCGGATTTTGTGCAAACGGCCCGTATTTCCTGTGTTCCATCCCCCTCCTGTAACTGGTGCAGGCTACACAAGTGCTCTCCGAACCGGGCTGGATAGTCACCCATCACACGGCTCTCTAACTTGACGAATGAAAGGCCGGGTTCCCGGAAATTGCCCTCCCCCCCGCCCCCCCAGGGCCAGCCCCTCTCTGTAGGGGGGAGGCCAGGGGGCCCTGTGGGACGATTTCTTCCAAGCCCCCCCTTGGCACAAGAGTTTGGACCCGAGAAGGGGTTACGGGCGGAGCGGGTTAGTAGGTCCCAGAGGGGGGCTTGACTCCCCCCACCACTCACTCGGCGAAGGAGGGAGTGGACAATTTCTCCTGGTCCCGGGGCTGGAGGCCCCGGCCGGGGAATTGCCCGATAGGGCTCAGCGGGGCGGGGGAAGCGCTTCAGCGCTCCTTCGGAGCGCGCTTTCCCGCCGGGCTTTCCCGCTCGCTGTAGGCGGGGCGCATAGCGCTTCTCCTTACAGGGAAAACGCTAGTTTTCAACGGCGCTGGCGGGGAAGCGCTATGCTTGGCGGGGCCCTCTCCCTTCGATCTCGCCCCCCTCCCGGGGGGCTTTGCCACCCCAGTACTTTGAAGGCTATCGCCCCATTCCGGCTGAAGCGCTCCCCCGGAGCGCGTTTCGCGCTTACCTCGCAATTTATCCCGTCCCGGGAAAGCATAAGCTGAGTTACAATTTCTCCCCGCCGGCCGCCCCCGGCTCTCGGGGCGTGACAAGTGCATAGGCTCCTTCCCTTCTACTTGGCATTCGCCAAGTGCTTTCCTATTGCTAGGTCCTTGGGGGTAAGCAAGTGGTACGGGCCCTCTGACTTCTTCCCAGGGCTTTCCCCCTATAGGATCTCACCGTTGTTTCCTACATGGCTTGTCCAATTGTTGATCGAACGCCCCGTGTTAGGATGTCATTTAGTGTTTTGTCCCCAGTAATATGGGTAATCTGCTCCATCCTTTCCTTTCCCTTTTGTGCAATGATACGGTCGAGGGAAGGCCATTTAGCCTGATTAATCAGAACCCTCAGTAGGCATAGAGCAAGGCAGCGTGCGTTCGCGCTCCCCATTCGCAGAGCTTAAGTGCTAATGGTTAGCTGCCGCCGGGTAGCCAGCCCTGAAAGGAACTTCGATTCGCCAAGCTTCGCCCTCGTCTTAATACCGGAAGCAGGCTTGCTCTATGCTGTTGGGTTATCCCCTGAGGCCTGTAGACTTTTTGGTTTGAAATACGGGCCTTCGGCCCTTGTTCGTTTCGCCAACAACAAAGTTCTTCGGACTTTAACCTTCTTGCTGCACATGCTTCGGTCCCCGCGTTCGTTACCGAGCAAGAGTAAGTGCAACGCCTTTGTACAGTACATAATTGAGCTTGTACAATGTTTTTATGCAGGAACTAGACCGGTCGCCCTCTTGATTAGCGTCATCAACAGTGTCATCAACCAGGAAGTGGTGGTGGGCGTCATTAAACCGGAAAAGAGAATACATGAATGAGTGTCCTTTTGGGGAAATGATGAATAATACACCTACCGAGACGAAGGTCAACTTTGTGATTTCTTTCTCTAGTTCTATTCCTTTTTCCTCTAGTTCTCTCCCTCTCCCCCCTAGTTCTATTCCTTCTCCCTCCGGACAAAATCCCGGAAAAAATTGAACAGAAAAGATATCTAAAATCTACATCCCGATGCAACGATTTTCCGTAATAATAGATAGGGTCAAGAGTTACTCTGTCTGGCTGTGGTAAAAGCCGTGTGAAAGGCGGGCTTCCATTCACCAGCGCAGACTCAATCAAGTGCTCTCCGAACCGTGCGAGGTGGTTGCCCATCACACGGCTCTCCGACCCAAGTTGCCTATATCGCGGTGGATTCCGGGTGAAGGGGACAAAATAGAAGCGCTTGATCCTCCGCAAGCCCCCCACGCTGTGCACTTGCTTCTCTCCGCCGACCAAGCAGCGATGCTGCTCGATCCTGACGGTTTCGACATTCTACCGGAGAGAAAGGAATGCCTTTCCTTCTCCCCTCCACTTTCCTCGCATAACGGGAGGTTCTGGCCCGGCCCGTTCTCATTTCCTCCAATTGCCCTTTGTGTTACCCTTCCCGCTTATCGGTCGGACTTCCCGTCGTGTGCCTCCCGATTACAGCTTTGTAAAAAGTTCCCTTGATTCTGCGAATTAAGCCTGCGGTCCTAATTCTGCGGATCAAGTGCTTCGCAAAGCGAACGGAAGAAAGGAAAGGACAGTTACGCAGCTATCATTAATTGTTCCACGTATGTGCAGTCCGCTTAACAAGAGAAAGCAAGCCCACGAACGCGGAACGAGGCCTCTAGAGAAAAAGTCCCCGCTTGTTCTCTTCCCCGAGCGCCTTGCCCTTGTCCCCGTCTTCAGGCACCTTTGAGGAGGAAGGTTGCTTCTTATCCTGCCAGTGTTTCGGCCTCGGAGAAGAGAATACGTATTTTTGTTCCCCTCTTTCTTGTTGTTTTTCTATCTTGTTTCGCAAGCCCTCTTCCCCTATTGTTGCCCCCTAGCCCGAGTCATCAAAGCCTTCTCCAGATTGAACCGGAGTTTAGATATAGAGCTCTAGGACCAAGCGTAGCCAAGAAAACCGCCAAACGCTTTCCCGTAAGTCGAGCGGCGATGCTGCTTGCTCCACGGCGCGGGTGGGCCGAGGGGAAAGCCGTGGCTTTCGCTTTTAGGCATAGCGATTCAAGGCCGCAGGCGGTTTCACTGTGCTGTGCGTCCCGTCATCCGGGAAACAGAAAGAGTTTTGAGGCCGGCCCGGCCCTCCGGTAGGGCAGGGTTGTCCAAAGCTGAGCGCAGCTCTGAAAAGGGGGCACTCAACGCTGCCTCACGAGGTTGCCTCGGCAACTCGACCGTATGGTTGAGGTTCCTAAGGAACGAGAGTATTTGTGTGGTGGTCCAAAGGACGGGAAGTGCCGTAGGCACTTACCCCGTCCCCCTGAAGAGGAGACTTTGGGGGTGGAGGGAAAATGCGATAGCATTTTTGTACTCGGTTAGCTCCCGTCAACCGGGAAGAAAAATGCGCATAGCTTTTCCGCACGCGGCTCAGAATGGGCCAACCAAGGCGCGGTTCCGATAGGAACCCAGGAAATGACAAGGTAAGCGCGGCAAGCGCTCCTTTACCTCATTCCGGGATAACCTTCGGAGCGCGCAAAAGAAAAGCGCCTCCTCGCCTCCGGCCCTTCCCCCGTCTCCCCCCCGGGGAGCCAGCTCCCCCCTCGCGGGGGGAGCCTTAGAGGGGACGGGGCGATTTCGCGTGGTAAGGGTCCCCGGAAGGCGAGGGTTGTCATTCTTTCCTTTCGAAAACGCGAAGCTTTTTCTCCAAAATGCCCACGGCGCCAAAAAATCACTCTGTGCGCTCTCCCAATCAAACGTGGGTCGAAGGCTCGGAAAGAAGAAAACGCGGAGCGTTTTCAGTCAAAGCCTTCGGCCTTGGCTCACTGAATCTCGTAGAGTTTGAAGTGATTCCATCCAGGTGCCTGCTAGTGACCGCGACAGCTTCAACTGGGCGGCTTGGGCTATCCACAGATCGAAGTCTTTCACGAGGTTTTCCCTTGTTTCAATGATGACTTAATCTCTGACCGAAGGGCACAGGGTCGATCGGCATATGTCGAAGCGGTTCGTAGCTGTTCAGTCTCATCCGAGAGTTGACCCGATATCTCTGTACTGCTTGAGTGTGCAACGTCCCTATTGGGTGGGTACGTCGATCTAGGCTCCTTCCCTTCTACTGCATAGCTGCGCCTTCCTACCGCGAGGTCCGCGATAGGTAGGCAGGTACTACGAGCCTTCTGCCCCACGCGTCCGCCCGCGGGTTAGATGCGTGGTTCACCGGTTCCACCGAATACTCTCATTTGTTGAAGCACAGTGCGCTTTAGGCCTAAGCCGCAGGGCTTCCTTCCTGAAGGGCTCAGGCCCCCCTTGTCCAGATACATGCGCTAGCGATCAGCGCATGTACAGAGAAGGCGTGGTGTTGCCTTCCCTCCTGAAAAGCTAGGCTTGGTATCCTTCCCGCACCTCGCGTTCATGATATCTACATTCAACTGTGCTTTGGAGACACGGTCGAAGCCCAAGGATTGGTTAGGCTCAGTGTGCTCCTTTCATGACATGCTCTGGTCTCCCCCCCTTCGTTCCCCGGGGTGCTTTTTGTCGCTGTGGTCTTCCAGCGTTAGAATAAGTTGTGTCCGTCTCGTTGCGGACATCTGCAATGTCCCGACCGACATGCGGCAGGCAATTCATTCGGTGACTCCGCGGTCGCCCTCACTAAACCGACTTGAATCTGAATGGTAGTTCGGATTAAGTCTGACTGGAATCGGATTTACTTTTTGTGCCGTATTATATTACCGTACCTTTTCCCTTCGTTTGATCTTGGTTGTTCTCGAGGTTTTTCATGTAGAAGCAGACTCTCCAAATTTATGACCAACCTTTTCTTTCGTAATCTTTAAACGGATAGAGGATTATCCGTTATGAATCTATGCATAGCAACCATCAGATTTAGGCGAAGTAGAAAATCTACGTGACCAGATTCTCCACTTGATCCTTATCCTTTTCGTCCTTCTTGACGAGCAAGCATCAACGGAAGGGCCTTTCCATACAGATCATGCCGTGAACTAATTTCTGCGTTTTCTCACTACTGTTTTAAATCCACTTTTGGTGGGCTTTCCCCAAGGTGACACCGAAGGTCTACCTCCTTTCGTGCATCCTTCGCCTCCTCCATAAGAATAATCAACCAAATTCATAGCAACACCTCAAACAATGGGGCGTCTGCCTAACCACCGGCTTTGCCCTGCTTTGTCAGGCTTACGTGTACCATGGTTGGGATTAGACACTGTACCGATAGTGGCTCAGCATCAGGAATCTATAGGTTTGTGAACACCTAGAAGTGACCGCACAATACGTTATGTATTCTCTTTCTCAATTGTTTTAGCTTTGATTCCTGCAGCTCAAGTCGACCCTGCGCCTTGACCTGGCTTCCATTCGGTATTATGTACCCATGCGCCCCTAGCTATATGGGCTGATGGTATGCAATTTCCTACCGTTTAAAAATACGAATCAGGTACGTATTTCTTATCACTATAAGGGTCAGCGTGGTCTCCCCCAGGGCGTAGCCAAGAACCACTCTGACGGCTCCCCCATGGGAGCTTCTCTTCCAACCACTTTCGGCCCTCATTCGCTGTGTTGAACGAGGTTGAAGGTTTAGACCAATCATAATTCATCACCATCCTGCCTGCTTCTAATTAATAACTAGCTAATGTATGAGTGTTAGCCTAAGCCGCACCATTACTGCTGGGGCTTGGCTTCCGAACCGTGCATGGGCTGTAGGCCTCATACGGCTCTTCCTAAGAACTCGAATCCTCACTGGCTCTGCAATCCCTGATCGGAGAGCCTGAACATTCGGTCAAGGCCTCGGGTCAGGAATGATACGCCAGAATTCTCATTCTGCTCATATCTTCAGCCATTCGTGGCCAAGGTCCTGAGTCTTCGGGTCAGCCTATTTTTTTTGAGGAATCCTGCTGCACCCATGGGCATATGGCCTGGCAGGCCTTCCGTTTCCGGAGCTTCATGGGCGTTGCCCCGTTCCTCAATCAGATGTTTGGATGTGAGCTATATTCCGCGAGAAGCCCCACGAGCGTATGGCCTTGCCAATTGACCCCTCTTCTCGTACGACTGGGAATGCTGCTCAGTGACAACCTCTCAATCGTCACCGCCTTGGCCTCTCTCGCTACCATGATAACAGGCCCCCAGTGTGGTCAGCACCGATCGTGTTTGGGCCACGAAGCTTACACTCATTCACATTGGTTCATCCTGCTACGGCCTGGGCCTTTTGCTCCTGCAACTTCGAAGGTGGCCATTCTTTCATCAAGGCCCGGGAGTCAGCTGTACATCTCAGCCATTGGCGGGATTGGATACCCGCATCTGATCGAAGTTCTCGTTGCCTATGAGAGCAACGTGGGTCGCTTCGCGAAAGACATTGCTTAAGACCAACGGGTCACACGGAAGGTGTACGATCTACTTTGCACGCCTCATTTCTCGGCCTTTCATCTGCCTCCGGCCGTCTTTCAAAGCTATGCTTGGGTTCGAGAATTCTCCTTTCGTTTTGCCGAAAACTCTCCAGCGCTTTACGTTTGATTCCCCGCGCCCAGAGAGCGCTATGCGTTCTCCACCTCCGCGGCGCCCTCGCTTTAGAAAGCGCTTTGCACTTTCCGGGGCGTAGCACTCCTTCAATCCATCATACTGAAGCAATCCGAGAAGAACAATTTGGGTCATATTCGATCCTTTCCGCAATGCCCAGAGACGAAGTGCTTCATTTCCAATCAATTCTTCACTACAATCACTTCGATCCACCTCCCCGGTGAAAAACCGTAATACGCCCCGATGAATTCCTCCCAGCGGACCTCCTGTTACTATTGGTCAATCTCTTCAGTGCTTTTTCTCTCCAGTAACTCCTCGTGGATTCTTTGGTTTTTTCCTTCTATTCGAAGCATCCATGACACCGGAAGAAAGGTAGTACCATGGGTACACCCCAATGTCGACGTCATCAATCACATATACGATGATTGATCGCTTCGCGCTGCCGGCATAGGGTATACCATATAGCTGATGTTATCCATGAGTGGGCTGGTTAAGCGGTGGGCCTTCGGCTTGTGTGGTTAAGTGGGCCTCCGGCCTGTGGTTGGTTTTTCCTCCTTCCTTCCAATTAACTACATAGGTGCCATGATCTCACACGGAAGCTAAGCACACTGCATCATGTTCGTGTATGTGGCCACTACTCTGCACGATCCAAGGTGTTGCCTGTTCGAAGCTGGCGCATAAACTAAACAAAAGCAAATTTCAACAGGATTCTGCACAGCCAAACAGATAGTGCGATCCTGCCCCTCCGCATGCGCAGCAATACAGCATGGTGGAAAGGGTAGCTATCACCCTCTCCCTTTCCGGTCGAGTGTCCCCCGGGTGGGGGACGGGGTAAGCGCTATGCGCTTCTCTGTCCTCTTAGGGGTAGCGCATAGCGCTTCCCCGGCAAGGCAAGCCCTTGATTTGATTGTACTACGTCCTGCGGCCCTGGATTTGTTCGTGCAAACACGGATTTCGTACTTCCATGAATAAGGACCTGATTTCCAATTTGACTGGGGTTTAACAACTAACTCCGAACCGGTTTGGTAATAAAGGAGAATCTTCAATTGAACTCCAAGGGGATGGTGGAATTTCAACCAAAGTAACTTTTCGCGCAATTTATGTGTTTCCGTTTCTATGACCGGCAATTATTTATGTATTCCCGTTTCAGATTGTTCTCTAGACTTCTTATCAATGTGAAGTAATCATAACACTGTATATAAGATTCGTTTCCTAGGCAATCCAATCCGGCATGTGTTATGCGGATGCCTCGTCGGTGGTTTTTCGAGGGATTTAATCATAATGCATATTTTGGCGGTCATTCCGAAGATCTGGGTGGTTTTCTTTAGAAGTTGATTATGCCATTACTACTACATGGCATAATGGCACCTGATGGTGGGCCGCGGGCGCTTCGTTCGTTCCACCCTGCCTCGTCATTAGCTATGCTGGGAGTGAAGCATAGAAGAGAACATGACGAATCAGGATTGTTTTTTGCTGTAGAACTCGAACCTGCCGGGGAAGCTTGCTCCTTCGCAGGCTTCGTCTCTCTCCCAGGCGGAGCTGCAGGGTGCGAAGCAAGAAAGCTATAGCGCTTTTCCATGCGCCGAAGGCGCCCGCTAACGCTTGTAGGGGGCGCTTTAGGCTGGCTTCATCTGTGGCGCGCTCGACGACGTGAAGAGTTGAGGTGGGTCGCAGCACACCGCTGGGAATTCCCTATTTCGATGGCTTCCGTGGCTATTTCGACGGTGGGATAAACCAAACCCTCTTCCGCAGAAAGCAATTCTAATAGCCGCCCTAGTAGCAAGCCATCAAACTCGCATAGTACGAGATTTTACCAGCGTGCACTCTGCCTTCGAATGGAGGAAGATCGCCAAAGTCTTTATAGACATCCGCCGCTACATCTCCCCTAAATGACTCGTTGGTGCTTCTGATTTCACGGAGAATAGCCCTCCTTGTCTCGTCGTCAACGCCAGCGGCTGGGCCTCCACCGGATATATTCCTGGGCTAAGTCGGGCTTAAGACTTTACTTTCGAGAAAGGTATAAACCTCATCCTCAGGAGGAACCCCCTTTGAACATTGACGAGAAAAAAGGTTGAAGTCGACCCAATCCTCCCGCCAAATGGATCGGGCGTCATTGGGGTCGACCTGCCCCAACTTTTTTCTCGCAGAAACCTTTTATGTTCCCAGACCTTCCAGAATGGGAGGCCGTAATGGCTTTCCAGCCAGTTCTCTATCCAGTATTAGTTGAAAGAACGTTTTCATTTTACCCTTCGGATTTAGTTCTTAGAGGTACTTGCGTTGGCAAAGCCAACACGAGGTCTGTTCTTGATATTCATGGCAGTTTGTTGAGGGAGAAAAGGCTTCGTCGGCACCAAAGGGTAAGGCCGGGGGGAACTTGGCAATTGATCCCGGTCTCGGGGGTACGGGGTAAGCGCGTAGCGCTGGGAAAGTGCAGTGCCGGCAGATTTGTTTTCGCCCCCCGGTCAGAACCACACGTGCAAGTTTCCCCACCCGAAGCGGTAGAGGCGATTTGAGAGGTAGAGGCCAACTCAACCGTTGAAGCGAAACTTCCTTCCTGCTGCGGGCTGCCAGCCAGATACTGTTGTTCATCGGCTTGCTATCTTGGAGGGATTCACGTGGACCGCCTCCAAGAAGCAAAGCCTAGCTAATCCTTCTCGGGAACAACGGGAAGCAAAAGCTTGCCGGTGAGTGCGAGGGAAAAGCAAAAGCTTGCCGGTGACCGGGAGAAGCTTGAGATCTTTATTACCTGAATATCCCCCCAACAGATTCTCCCCAGGAAGTGTAAACAAAGCTTAATTCTATTTACTAATTATCCGGATAGCAGGCCGCCTATGCTGTATCGTTAATGAGAACCGGCAACAAACAATTGAATGAACGGGGAATCGACTACTTGGAATGAACCAGTTGATTGCTAACCGAATTTGTTCTCTGACATCATGCGATGCGATCTTCTCTCTATTTAGAAAGATTCTTCCCATTATCCTTTCAGTCCTGAAAGACCCCGTTTGTTCCCAGTGCCCGTACGTATTTCTTGAGGCGGATTCAGCAGAACCTTTGAGCCTCGCAACCGAGTCCATTCGAAAAGGTTTGATTTGGAGTCGATAGGGGGGTTTCTCGTATTGACGAATCGGAAGAAATGAGCGAAGAGCAAACAGGGACTCCGAACCTTCATTCGTGTGAACCATGAATCCTTCTGCAGAGGGAAAAGCAGAGGTGAGTGCAAGGGAAAAAAGCAAGCGGGAAAAGCAGAGGGAAAAGCAGTTCAGTTCTTGGTAGGCGATATCGAAGGGAGAGGGAAAGGGTTGGAAGGGTTCCGGCAAGGGAGATGGTTCCTGCGCTTCCCGGCTGACTTCTTTCATTCGCCCTGTTTCCTGCAAAGCCTAGCTAATCCTTCTTTATTCTATAATACTCAATTCCGGGGGAATCCAGAGCTATATCGTTTTGGAATTATTATTTGGAATCGGGAATACCCACTGGAAGCATTCAAAGGATTAGCAATTCTTTGGGGTGCCACAACAGAGTCAATGACGGAATGCGAAGGGGAAAGGGGGGGATTCGAACCCCCGGTAAACAAGAGTCTACATAGCATTTCCAATGCTACACCTTTCCTGCAACTTTGTGCTATTCACACATCTTAACAATCTAAGAAACCGGATAGCAACTCAATCTTCGATGATAGACGGGAAAAAGTGATTTCTGGAAGTGAGTGCAAGCTTCATCAGTTATTAAGAAATGGGATTGGTTCCCGGAATTGAGGTAGGGAAAGTGACTCCATCCCCGGGATAGATTCTTAGTTGTTCCGAATCGATTTCCCGATTTCCAATTGGGTGATACAGATCCCATCAGAAGCAATCACTCCATTAGTAATTATTCATGGATGCTGCGAGCCTGTATACCTCCCATTCACACACGACTCTCATTCGGCGTGGAGTTAGTTACTCCACCCTCCCATTCGATTGAGGGGGAGGGACATAGATACCAGACGGATGCACCTCCTCCCCCTGTATTGCAAAAGAGATCTGTTCTTTCGGCATCCTGATTCATTTAATAATAAGTGGAACGAAGAGGAATTCCAATTACGCCTAGATCCCAGAGAAATGACAATTCTACTTAAATACCAAGAGAGGTATGGAGCTAATTTTGCGTTTTCACTTCGTTTTCGTTCCGGGAAATGTCCTGCCTGAAAGGAGGGAGAAATTGCATTGAGTGCAGGAGCAGAAGCATGGGGTTCCCTTCTAAGGTGGAATTTCTAAGGTTACGTGCTCGGCACTGAAGAGGATTTGAACCGGTAGCTCCGATAACGCTATCAGTGCGCCCTTGCTTCCGGGGGCATATCTTGGCACGGTAGCTATCAGTGCCAACCCTCAATACCACACTCTTCAGCACACTGCTGAATTGTAAGGTGGTGAAGCAAGGCAAACGAAGGCCAAGAAGAGAGGGAGCCTAAAGGCTGACCCACTTCAAACTTGATCTTCGGGGGAACACCTAGCTCCAACTAATCTAATATTGATTGAATATCCGAAACGCGAAGACTTCCCGTGAGAAAACTTATTCCTATAGTAGGATAAATCTATGAATCCCATATCAATCCTGGGTGCTTTGGGTATCCTCAAATTCTTCTCCGATAAGGTAGCCATTGCAGCCATGTCTAAAGCGATTAAGGTGGTACGTACGGTCCTCTCGGATTCCACTCATCTCAATCCTGCTGATAGACAGCGCCTGCTCCTCGATATCAGCACCAAGCTATGCGAGCATTTGGACAACAAGGCAATCAATAGAAGTAGTGCGCTACACAAGGTCGGGAAATTCGCTCACGACATATACCAGTATTTTGTGCCTGGTCCCTTACGAACCGCCCCGTTTGTTCCTACCTATATCATCACATATCCTTTTAAGTGGTTTATCGATAGGAATAAGATGGAGGCCGTTAGGGAGAGAACCCGTCAGTTAGCTATCAAAGGCTTGTGGAGCTTCTGCGTGCCTCTCTTCCCTGGATACCTGGCTGCCTGTTTACTGGTTGATGAGGTCGAGTACGTCAGGTTGGTCAATGGGCAAGACCCGCACGATCCCGGTATTCTACAGCGAACTCTCAAACGAATCGTTATAGGGCCCGGCTCTTTCCCCGAGAGGAAGTGTGCCGTTATTGCTATCATACGCTCCGGATTACTCCAGAGAGCCGATAACAGTGCGGCTGGGACGCATCATCATCTCGAAAGACTCAGACACGCTGTGGGTTCCACCCCACATCCGACCCTCTCACGAGGGAAGGACCCTAAACGATAAGGGCTCCGCCAATATATGGTTTTTCCCCCCGGAAGCACTGATAGCTAAATTGGAGCTGGGGTTCGAATCCCCGGAAGCAAGGGCGCACTGATAGCTATCGGGCCAAGACCCCGAAGCACTGATAGCTATGGGTTCGAATCCCCTTCATTCAGTGCCAAGCACGTAACCATTGGAATTATAGAGATGGAACGATATAGCATAGCTCTGGATTCCACCAGCCTCCAGGGAAGGGAACCCCAAGGAATTAGAGATGGATTTGCGTATTATAGAGATCCCTCTCGTATCCGTTCTCATTCGCCCTCTTCAAAGCATTCTTTTGGAGCGGGCGAGGATGATTTCGGGAACCCGCCTTCAGATCGGTTTCTGCCTTCAGATCGGTTTCTGCTAACTTCAGATCGGTTTCTGCCTTCAGATCGGTTTCTGGTTCCCTGCTTTTCCCTGCGTATTGCGGTAGCGATACCCGAGCATGAGAGATTGGCTGGTTGGATCTTCGATCAGGAAGCATATCTCTCAGTCCTCGTCATGGCTTGGCTCGGGTTTAATTTAGCGCAAAAAGCCAAGCCAACAAGCTAAAGGGAAAGGATTCAGATCCACTGAATCCAGAGCACATATCTATCCTGCTGAGCCCTTGAGATCACAAGACTGACTTAACCAACGCTTCACCTCTACCTATCTGGCGAGCCATAGCCACTCATACAGAGCGGGAGCGTTTTCATGCTCGCACTCCCCCGGCAATAAAGTTGAATCATTTTTCATGCTCGGCACACTATAAAGAAAGTTGAGATGGAGAAATGGCACACTATTGCTTTGCTTTAAAAGGCTATGGCTAAAAAGCCAAGCACGGGTTCCCGAAGCTAGGCCCTGGCCCTTCCATCTGTTGGGTGCCGCTTCTCGCAAGCCTGTTCTCGGGGGTTATCATCTTCTTCGAACAGCCATGCTTCCATCTCCTATCCTCTTGTTAGGTGCTGCCATTGCTTGCTGGGTGTTTCCATTGCTTGCCAGGCGTTTTCATCGCTTGCTAGGTGCCTTGGCTGTGAGCTGCTTGCTAGGTAGGGAAGGCCCGGGAACTAGACCACCCAATTCTATTTACTAATTATCCGGATAGCAGGCCACCTTGGCGAGTAGCAGCGTGTAGGATGACTTAAGTAGTCCCGGGAACCCACCCGTGTAAAGTAAAGGGCTCCAGCGTGGAAGCGAGGCAGACGTGGGCTTTAAGTATTCTTAATTGGATACCTGCAAGCGGTTAGCGTGCGAGCCCTAAACCAGGTGGTATCGTGTTGATACTTTTATTGACTCTTAGTGGGCAAACCCTTAACAAAATAGGAGTTTGAAAAGCAAGGTGACCCTGTAGGCAATTGGGAACGCTAATTAGAGTAGTTTTTCCGCGAGGGCACTAAAGCAGAGCACCACCTGCT
>NW_028239347.1:82500-87074 GCF_047967505.1 Dipteris shenzhenensis | reverse complement strand
TTTTCCTGAAATAAAGACTAGCGGAGGTGATGAGGCCTCTACCTCTCAAATTGCCTCTACTTCAAATTCAGTAGCCCCTGCCGGGAATTAAAAGCCCTATACATACCAAATTCACAGATGGCAATTATGGGCAAAATTAGCTTCATACTTCTCTTGGTATTTAAATAGATGATGATGCGAAACCATGAGGAATAGATTCGATTTTCTACTAGTATGGATAAGGGCTCCACCAATATACGGGTCCCACGGAAGCACTGAAGGCTAAATTGGAGCTACCGCTACCAGTAGGGGTTCGAATCCCGCACTACACGGAATGTTGCGAGATGGAACGATATAGCATAGCTCTGGATTCCCACAGAATTGAGTATAATAGAAGGATTAGCTAGGCTTTGCAGGAAAACAGGGTTCCCGGTTTTTTGTTTTTCTGCTCCATACCATACGAGGTCCCCCGGCATACGGGTCAGAGTTGGAGTGACGCATCACGGGAGCTGATTTTATTACCCGCTTTAAGGACAGGTTACTAAACGAGATCTCTCAGCGAGCGTTACAGCAGCCCGTAGCGGATGGGGAGGGCGACAGCCCGACTTTCTTTCCCCGCCTTCAGACCCGTTCCCCCCGGCAAGTCGGGACAGGTCTTTGGGCATTCTCTTCCAGGCCGAAGTTCTCTCCAGTTTCGGGTCGAGCTGGTTCGTTTGTTTATGCGGGAAGGTATGAGGGATGATCCTTTTCTGCCGGGAATCGGGCTATTGAGAGCTGCCGGGAATCGGATTTCTCTTTGCTTGGCGAATCCGGGCATCAGGAAGGGTTCGAGGGGCGGAACCTTTAGGGGCCAGGAAGGGTTCGAGGGGCGGAACCTTTAGGGGCCATGAGGAGACGCTCACATTTCATTTAAGGTGCGTGCCCTTTTGAACTCTGATTAGTGCCCTTCTGAACTCTAGAAAATGCCATTTCTCACTCCGACAAGATAAGATCTTTATGCGAAAAGAGTGCCATAAATTTCGTATATAGATGAGGCTTGAAAATAGGAGGATGCCTTTACTTTAGAAGTGGGGAAAGAAACTATATATGCTTTTCCTTCGTGGGAAGTTGTTGTGGGACTAGCTGTTCCTTCGTGGGCATCCTTCGGGTGCCCGTAGTGTGGGACTAGCTGTTCCTTCGGGTGCCCGTAGTGTGGGACCAGTGCCCTATCGTCAGTGTGGTACTAGCTTTTTCCAACCAAGTCACAGTATCAGGACTGCTGGTGGCACGTGGTAGCTGGTGGCGTGGCGTGGTAGCTGGTGGCACTTTACTTTACTTTAAAGGTACTAGCTTTTCCCGGTGGCACTAGCTGCCGTGGGGTACTAGCTATCCCAACCAAGTCACAGTATCAGGGTTGAAACGGTCAATTGGCATATATATCTCCTATTTTCTGATATGAATATTGGGGTTATTAGTTTTTCCTTCCGAGAAAGATCCGGCAGGTACGTGGGCCGCCTCCAAGAAGCAAAGCCTAGCTAATTTTCTTCTGCCTGGGGAAAGTGAAGCTTGCTTGCTTCCGCTTGCTTGCTTGCTTCCGCTTGCTTGCTTGCCTCCGCTTGCTTGCTTGCTTTTGTTTGGGAACGGACAGGACCGATTGAATAGGGAATGTAAGCGATTGAATGGGGGATTGCTTTTTTTGCCCGATCGATGTCCGTATCAATCGGCCTATTCCGCTCGGATACGTTCCATTCCGTTGACTGATTCCCGGGATAAAGTGCTTATCAGCACGAAACCGGGCCGAGGCGACGATTCCCCCGCACTCGATCGGAGTGATACGATCATATTTCCGGGCATAGGATATGGAAACCGAAGGGATAGCCTATTGATATACGATCTCTGTGTAGGTCATAATCCACTGCAGACCAGAAAAAACCTCTAGTATTTTCCCATCGCTGCGCGGGGTGCTCTCAGAACTTGGTGGAAATCCACTTGGTGGTGATTGGAGATAAAGGATTAGCTGCCACACCGGCTTCCTGACGGAGACAACCAAGCGGCAACGAAGGGCTAGCGTAGCTTTAAAACGAGCCTTTCCGCGTTTCAAGTATCTGCTTCCGACTGCGGGAAATTCCGTACATAGATGCGGCTTGCCTGCTTGGTCGAAATAGCACAAGAAGTGCCTATCGGCACAAGGGTCTCCGGCCCGACAGGTCGAGTGCCAGAAAGAAATGGCACGAGAATTCCGTATATAGATCAGATTCACCGGGCGGGTGAAACAGGATGAAACAGAAAACGCCAAGCGTTTTCACCATCAAGCATGCCGGGCTAAGGGGGATGGTGGTACACCGCTCCCACCAAGCAGAGCTTCGCGTTCTCACCGAAAGTTACAAACTGCCATAAATATCCCGGGAACCCTTTCCCCTCTGTTTCTGGCGGGCGGCGTTTCTTCTTAGCTCTTCCGTTCACGTAGTGAACGGAGCGATAAGAGCCCGCGGCGGAGAGTAAATGGTTTCTCATTCACGCGAAAAAACACACAGCTTGCTTACGTTCACTTCAAGTATACTCCGTTTTCATCACAAAAATGTATTACGTCAAGATTCGTCACCGAAACCTAATCACACTCATATTCCGGAAGTTCCTGGATCGTGTAAAATAATTGTAGTTCCAAGGGCACCCCCTAATTTACTCGAGAATGTCAAATTAGCCATAGAGAATCCTCGTGGTCAAAAACGCATAAAGACGTGAAGCAGAGCTTTAACCAAAAAATCGTTTCCATTCAAAAAATTTTTATTGAATCAAGAGTCAGAGGGAAAAGCATATGTCACTTACTTAGCATAGAGCGTTTCGCGGGGGCATATTACGTACAAATTTTCAGAGAAACTCGGTATGATTATCTCTTTCCATTATCCAGTCGAAATATAGAGAAACTCTATTCTATTTCATTTCTCAATGGCCACAACTTTTTCGTCGAAGGAACTTCCGTAACTGAAAGAGAATTTCGAGATCCTTGCGCATCTTTGAGAGTTCAAGGTGGTTATCGTCACTTCAGCTAACACAGAAGGGGAGACTTCTTCTTCATGGAGTGGCTTCAGGAGAAATACGGAAAAAACAAGGGGTCTATCGCTTTATTGCCACCGCACAACACCATTATGTAGTCATTTTTTTCGTCATTCACTTTACAGGTTCTATTCCTCTGGATCTTCCGCCCAGAAGGGCCGAACGGCTAACTTATTGCCCACCTCTTCACCCTGGAGCCCCCACAATCTTTCCCCCCGGCGCGGTGTAACGCATCTGGCAATGCTCAAGCATAGGGAGCTAACCGGCGAAAAGCCGCGGCTTTCGTTTCTTAAGGAAATGGGGCAACAACATGCTCCTGTGATGGAAAAGTTTGCACATGTACCCTTAGAAGATGCCCGGGCTGCCCTAGCCCTCGATTGGGTTGATGCAAATCATATTGCAAGGGAGTGTTCGGGAGGGCGTTTTCCGGCGGGAGGGGACTTCTACGAGTTTGCAGTAAGCCTGGGAGCGCACGTGCGGAATCATATCGCCGAAGCTATAACCGGGGGGTACCCCTTGGGGCCGGAGGAAACGCGGGAGATCCAGCACCTTCTGGAACAAATCGGGGGTATGGCCCCAACGTTTGCCCCCGGCGTACTTTTCCCCCTAATCCGTAGCTTCTCTGAATGCGCAGGGGGTGTGGATACGGCGAATGATGTGCTTTCCGGCCGCCCCGGGGCGGCAAAGCCGGAAGAGCTTGCGCAGGCCCTGCTTGAGGAGGTTGGAAGCTCAAGCCCTTCCTTCCTCCGGTCTTATTACTCAGGACGGATAGCCGAGTATGCGAGCCTGCTAGCATACTACCACGGGCGTTTGTTAACATTGCTCCCCGCGGCCGCGCAGTCACTTTATCCCTTAGCGGGTGCCCCCGCCGCAGGCATAGATGAACCCGGAATCGAGGAAGCCCCGCATACAGAGCAGGCCGTGGATGCAGAGGAAGCCCCAGCTGGGGGGGGAACAGGAGGAGGAAGCGCCTCTTCGGTTAGCGAACCACCGGGTCTACCTCTTCTCCTCGGAGTTGCCGCGGCTGTTCTCCGGCACCATGACTCCCTTCTTCCTGTTGGGATTGCCCTGGGAATTATCTCTCTTTTACTTAGACTGTGGCGGGGCCGCAGGCCGATACAGAAAGGGAAAGATGAAGTGGCGGCAGTGCCAGGAGGGAGGGCGCGGATAGGGGCGAGGGCCCCCTGCCCGAGAGCGGAGCCCAGATGCTCCAACTCTTGGAACCGATTGCCCAAGATATCGATCACACGCAGCGGTTATACGGGGAACTGGCCGGGATTGCGGGCGGCGAAATCGTTCCCGAGTCTGATGCGGAGGGCGCGGATAGGGGCGGGGGGGTCCCCGTTCCGGGCCCGATGGAGATGATCGACTTAGATATATAATATCAACATGACAGGTAACGGGCTGCTTTACCCCTTCCCGAGAGGACCTCCGCAAGCGCCTTTATTCGACATCATTTGTATTTCGAGGTTTGGAAGCAGAGAACAAATAGGTTAGGGTTTTACCTTGCTCGCTTGAATAGGGTTTTCCCTCGAGGTGGGGGCTTAATGAATCCCCCCCTC